>NC_081414.1:670590401-670890401 GCF_030272615.1 Cryptomeria japonica
ATGAAACTACTAACAAATTTTATGCAGGTTCGCTAGTCAAAGATCAAACAAATCAAACTTCTGACTTGGTGATTTTGCAGGTTGCCATGTACTCCAACAAACTTTGTGTTTGTAATTCATAATTAGGCATCTAGTATGATTGCTAAATAGAATGGAATGAATGTGTGTTTTCTTTGATTGTCGAGTTTGACATTGGAGTAGGAGAGTATGCTTTCATCCTTCTTAGGGTGATCAAAAATCCAGATCTTTGATACCATTCTCATGGCTCAGATTGTTTGTTACCTTTAGAGGGCCTGCCTTCCCGACCATTTGCTTTCTTTTGCAAGCAAGTGACAATTGTGAGAAGGGAACGACCCAAAGTAAGTACAGCTAGAATACCTTGGCATTCTAACTCACTATAAATAAATACCTGATGGGCGAAAGCTTTGAAGGAAGGGTTACGTAGTTACTTGGGAAGTGATGACCCTTGAACTCTTTCTCATATCAGCATCTAAGTAGGGCCTCACGATCTAAATCACACTTGCGCGACTACATTTGTTTGGTATCTTGGTGGGCCTGTGTCTCAATCACGCTTGCATGACACCAAGGAGTAACGCTTAACATAAATCCTTACTAAACATCTTGTATTTAGAGGCCAAAAATCCTTCTAGTTGCTTGAGAAGGACAAGTTCGGATACTTGGAAGAGATACTAAGTTCGCCATGGGGAGATTTCCATGGGGACTGATGCTTGGCTGCCCTGAGAAGTGAGTGTCATGGAGGGGAGCCCGTGGGGTCAAGCATCTATGTATTCTCCTTGAATCTCATTACGAGTCTACCTCTCAAGTACCTACTGTCCTTGCCTACCATAAGAAATGTGTGAATGAGCATGATTGTCTTGAGTCTAAGTTGAAATATCTTATCTTCTTTGTTTGTCAAAAGTTGAGTTGTGTCTCATTTCAAAAACAAGACAAATTGATTCAAAACAAGGTTAAACATAAGAACATTTCATCCAACAAAGTTCAAAACACCTTCAAACATGGTTGTCAAGCATTTTTCAAAATCTTGTCTCAACATTCATGTCACTTAGATTTAGGTTCATCTTAGGTTTGCATTTTTCAAATTCATTGTCAATTACCAAGGTTAAGTTTCACGTAGGTCATACTCCTTTGCATGTCAATAAGGGTCATCCATTTGCATGTGTCCTCTTGCATTAGAGTAATACCATTTCATAATTCAAACTTAGGTTGACATTGTCATACATTTGCATTTGCATACCCTAGGTCTCTTCATTAAGCTTAGGTCATTATCATATCATATTAGGGTCATTTGCATAGTAATTGTCCCTTTACATATAGTGTCAAAACTAGGTTTTGTCATACTTGAGTAATCCAAATCTTTGATAAACCCTAAGTCATTGTTAGGAAGTCTAGACCTTATCAAACTTTTGTCTTTTGTCATCAATGTCATTTCGTCAAACCTAGCTTAGTATCCAAGCATATGGGGGAGACATTGTCATTTTGTCCTTTGTCACTTGGTCCTTTTGTCCTTTGAGGTCTAGACATCATTTCAATTTCCTAAGAGTCTCTTTTTAGATTTGCATTTCAAAAGTTTGTCAAAATCTTGAAAAACAACAAAAACATAGGTTGCATTCTTGCCATAGATTTGCATCTTCATTTATTTAGTTTGCATTTAGTTGCATATCATACATTATCTTTGAAAAATTCCAAAAATATTGCATTTGCATAGTGACATGCCTGTTGAGACAAGGTCAAAATCTAAGAAGATGGGCGAACCAACATATCAACCCATTGACAACATATCAAATTCACAATTTCAAACTAGTCAAACAGCACAAATTGAAGGTTTTTCAAACACATCATTACCACCATATGGGATGGTTCAACTTGGACCAGCTCCATTATATGAACCAGTATTTGTACCCATGAAACCAGGACATGGGAGTGTTCCACCAACACCAAGAGGAAATGCACCTTTCAATTGGAATCAACCAAACCTGCAACATGAAATTCAAACATTGCATGAGGAACAAACTCTTTCACAAGGATTTGGTTCAGATCAAGGCATTCAATAGGAGACAAATCCAAATATTTTACCAGATTCTTCATCAGATTCCGATGCCTCTGATGATGTTGATATGTTCCTTCAAGATCCAAAGTTGACAAAAAAGATGGATAAATTCTTGAACAAGGTCTTTAAGATGTTCCCACAAAAATATCTTGACATGATGAGTAATGTGACCTCCTCAAGTGAGCAAATCAATGTGCAAAAACAACAAGGTGGTGAGCTGTTAAGTTTCTCTCCACACCCAAATGAAGAAAATGTGCAATAAGAAACTCAATCTACCTTGATGAGTAAACGTGCTTCAAAGGCATTGACAATGACTATTCCTCAAAAGTCACCATTTGAGACAATAAATAATCCATTATTTAACACAACACCTATAACACAGGATCAAACGAGGACCACACAAATGTTGATAGCTGTTCCTCAATAAGAAGTGGTTCCTCACATGCATAAAATTGGATCAAAATCTAAGATGCAAGAAAGCTTCACAACTAGAATGCCTGATATCACCAATGTCCAAAACAATTCCACAATGCAACAAAGTTCTTATGTCCCGTTAAGCTCAATATATTTGCCAAACACTATTGTGATAGATCCTTCGATAATGGCGACACAAAGAGCTACAGATAGTGGTTTGCACCAACAACAAATGTTGCAACAATTAAGTAATACACAAAAGGTACAATCGAATGTGCAAACAAACAATGCACAACAACAACAATATCGCATTCGACAACAAGTTGCAATGCCTTTTGCACCATTACAAGTTAGTGCAAACTTGCAACTACCACAATGGATTGGACAAACCACACAACAAGTCAATGCAAGTGCCATATCCCATCTTAAGGAGAAACAACAAAAACCACCCAAACAAAGTTTTTTGCAAATGATGGGATTTACACCGCGACAACAACAATTGGCACAAAGTCAGCAAATTCTTATTCGTCAGCATCAACAACAACATGGGCCTCAATATGTGCCAAGACAAACAAGCTATCATAATTCACAACCACAATTGATGCCTGTGCAATATCAACAACACCCTCAATTGCAATATCAACCTAGGCTACAAATGATGATGCCACCACAAGAAGCACAACAACAAGGTCAATATAAAGGCATGGCACAACCACAACAACAAGAGGTGTACCAAGAACATTATATGCCGGAGACACCAAAGATGATAATTTCAGAGCATCAATAACCGATCGGAAACACGATGTATCGACAAAGAGTACCCACCAGGATTAATGATGGACCTCCAAAATCTGATACAATTGAGCAACAGCTTGAGAAGTTGCAACGACAAGTCGATGCATTGGAAACCAAAGGAACAAAGAAGTTGTACACATATCAAGATTTGTGTCCTAATCCCTTTGACAAGAGCTTATACATGCCTCCCTTCCCTAAGCATTTTGAGGCACCTAATTTTGAGAAATATAAAGGGAATGGCAATCCAAAAGATCACATTCGAGCATTTTTCATGGCATGTATTGAAGTGAGTTATGAGGAAACATATTTAATGCGCTTATTTGCATGAAGTCTCACGGGACAAGCCATGGATTGGTATTCGCATCTGCCAGGAAATATAAAGACTTAGTCGGAATTGGCTCAAAAGTTTATATCTCACTTCGCATTCAACACTGACAGTGACGTGACCATGTCAGATTTATGCAACACCAAGCAAAACCAAGGTGAGCCATTAGTGACTTTCTTGCAACGATGGTGAAGCTTGTATAGTTGTTCTTCCCTAGATATTCCTGAAGAACAACAAGTGAATTTGTTTATCCAAAATTTGGTCCTAGAAATGATGTATGAAATAAAATTGAAAAGTCCCAGTACTATTGAGAAACTCATTAAGAAAGGGATGAACATTGAAACTGCTCTTGTAGCCAAGGGAATCATTAAGCTCAATAAAGACAGTGAAAACACAAACAATGCAGGAGACAGAAATAGATTTTGGTACAAAAACAAGAATGTCACTAATGATGGAGTTGTTGATGAAAGAACGGTGAATGCAAATCAACCCCCATTCACAATCAAGAAATTGAGTGTTCCTAATATGTCAACTATGGAAAAAAATCAAACACCAGTGAGCAATGTTACTCAACAGCCGCAATACCAATAGCATACTCAACAATACACTCAACAATATAATCAACAACAAGGTCAGCAACAAAACCAGCAACGCAAACCTTTCTGATCAAGGGATGGACCTCCTCGACAGTTTACGCCATTGGGAGAGCCTATTGAGTCAGTAATGAAACAATTAATACAATCAAAATTTATCAAGTTACCAGATATCAAGGCAGAACCAATGGTAAAGACGCATTGGTGGAATGATAATGCATATTGTGAGTACCATCGGTCAAAAGGACATAAAACTGCACCATGTTTTCAATTGAAACATATGATTCAAGACTTGTTAGAGCAAGGAGTAATTGAGGTAGATCTGCCCAACACGACCTCTAACACTGATCATACAATTTTCAAAACTCCTTTGCTTGATCATGACAAGGGTAAAGCATCTTCTTCAAACTCTACCCAAACAACAAATTATGCGAATACTAGTTATAACAATGTCATCAATTATTTTCGAGCATCAAATGAGTATGTTGCCACCCTAAGAATAAAGGGACAAGATCCTTCTTGTGTAGTCACCACTCGTCGATCCAAAATAGTCCTGAAAGGAGCTCCGACAGTTCCTCCCAAATCAACTCCTGTGAGTCAGTATAATCTCCTAGATCATCTAGGAAAGACACCTGCACAAATATCACTCCTTGAGTTGTTGAAAATGTCCCCCATGCATCGTGCAATCCTAGATAAAGCTTTAATTGAGTCCACTATCTTGACAGACATTGATGTTGACCAGTTTCAAGCCCGAATTGGACATCTAGCTATTTCCCAAAATGTTGCATTTTCTGATAATGATATCTCACCTGATAAGCTCCCTCATAATGATCCTTTACATCTTGAAGTCTTTGTCCATAATTGCAAAATCCAATGAGTCTTGATAGATGGCAGAGCGGGTCTTAATATTTGTACCTTGAGAGTGGTCATTGGCCTTGGTTATACAAAAAATGACATTGATGCTTCCAGAAGAATAACAATCAAAGCATATGATGATGTTGAGCGCCCATCTAAAGGGATAATTACATTGCCTATCAGAGTCTGTCCAGTGACAGAAAACACTTTCTTGCAGGTCTTAGACCTTGATCTCCCTTACAATATGATTCTTGGTCGTCCATGGATCCACACAATGAAAGCAATTCCATCCACCTATCATCAATGTTTAAAATATCCTTACAATGGAACTGAGATAACAATTCCAGGAGATCCTAATCCATTTCAATTTTATGCTACTCTAAAGGATTCCCCTCAGCAGCAAGTCCCAGTCAATAGAGAGGGCCACTCGCATAGTTATGTGGATCCTAATTAATTGTTAGATGCTGTCAAAGGAAAATTGAAGATACAGGACCAAGGATGTGGAGAATATTCAATGGATCAAACATTCCTCATCGGAAATTTACCAATATCTCCAAAATCGTATGGCAAACCACATTTGTTGCAAAAGGAACCTAAGGTAGTTATTCAATATTAGCCTCCCACTACATTTACAAGATGGGGTGAACTTGACAAAGAAACTTTAGATGATGATGTCATAGATTGGCTTTATAAGGATCCAACTGAGACCCCACCTATCAGGTTGCCAGTGGAACGGTACGGCAAAGGATTTACTATGCTACAGAAGAAAGGATATGATGGTTGCAGTGGCTTAGGCCCAGACAAGAAGGGAAGGCTGAACTTGTTATACCCAAGATGCGACCTCCAACTTTAGGGTTAGGTTTTGTACCATTGCGAATTGGAACCTCATCTACCAAAGTGACTACGTGTGGAAAAGGGCGCGACTCTGATGATGAAATAACACCTGAGGATACCCGACCCAAAACTGATTCCAATGAATGGGAGTGGAGTTCTTTTTCTTCTAGCTCCTATGCCCTTGACAATGTTTTCCTTGACCCTGATGATTTGCCTATGGAAGACAAACATGAAATAACTCCCCCTCCTAAAACATGTCCTAATGCTTGGATAGAGTCATTCTGGGACCCAAGCTCCGAATCAGATACAAGCAGTTCAGATTGTGATACCATGGATGTTTACATCTTTACCATTTCAATCCTCTCTCTCCTTAAAACCGGTGATGGCATGCCCCTCGTCTATCCCCAGCTTATCCAACATGACCAACAAGAACCACTCACATTGGATTGTTTTCAAAATGACGAAGCATTTGCAAAATTCCTTGGACTACGGGAAGGCATACCACAAGGTGATCATAAGGCAGGATTTTCTATTGATCTGGATTCCACAACATATTTTGGGGAGTCAACTCCATCTTCCAGTCATCAAAATGACAAAAGAAAAGAAAAAGTAAAAAATCAAAAGAATAGGTCTTTGAGTGAAAACCGTAAGGCACTCTCTGATCATACAAAAGTAAAAATAAAAGACGTACCTATGGGTGAAAACCTCTTTGAGGCGCCCAAAGGTGGAAGAGTGGACATACCCCCATCCAGTCAGGATAAATCAACATTTCTTGTGGAAATGACCGAAGAGAAAAATTTGGGTACACCCGACAACCCTAAGATTATCCATTTTGCTGCTTCTCTATCAAAATAGGAAAATATAGATTTTGTCAATTTCTTTCTTGAGAAGAAGATCAACTTTGCATGGTCCTATGCAGATATGCCTGGCCTTGACCCAGAATTAGTCCTTCATCATTTGCCATTAAAAGCAGATGCCAAGCCTGTCAAACAGAAACTTAGAAAGATGCATCCCTAGGTGGCTCTCTTGGTCAAGGTAGAACTGAAAAAATTACTAGATGTGGGCTTTATTAGACCCATTGATTATGCAGACTGGATTTCAAATTTGGTACCGGTTAGCAAAGTAACTGGGGGCATCAAAATCTGTACAGATTTTAGGGATCTCAATAAAGCATGCCCTAAAGATGTGAGGCCTCACCTCGACTCAGTCTGACATTCAGTGGATTTTATATTTTGACTATTATGGATACTTTATTTTGATGCATTTTGAGACTTAGAACTTATATGATTTCAGGATTTGGATAACATTGCTATGATTTGATGGTTTACTTACATGCTTTATGAGATAGAACACTACATGATTGTTAGATAGGATGATATTGCAATGGTAGATGTCATTATTTAATTTGCAGGACTTTACTATGATAATAGAACTATGATGTGTGGTTTAATTTATGTGAATTGGGATGAAATTTGCTTATGTGAAATTGCTTGATGAAAGATGTATTTAATCTGTGCAAATGAAAATTTTATGCAAGTGATGATGTGTATTGTTATACTTTTGAATTATATTATATATGGATATTTGGAAGTACTAATGTGTGAATTGAGATGCACAGGAAATTTACCATGTGACCATGGAAAATTACGGAGAACCAAACCTAGACTTATGTATGTTCGTAAGCCCGAGGTTGTCTATTTGGAGAGACAACACCCCGTTTGTGTTGTATTTTATTCGTAATAGTATATGCTGCATGAGTGTTAAGTGTTATTTAAATTTAATGTGTAAAAACCACAAGAGACAATTTCATGTTTTATTTTGTAAAAGTGTTTTATTTGTGTCACTTGACACATGTGTGGATTTAATTTAAATGTTTTATTTTTGTCTCTTGGTGGGAAAGTGTTCAACTATAGTTTTTCTTAAATAATATAATGTGTTGTCATAAATACTTTGGGAATATAATCTTTGGAGTGGTCAACATATGTTTGACCCGAAAATAAACTTCAGAGGGGTTTAAAATGGGTCAAATGAACACCTAGGGGTAGTTTAATAGGGTTTCCTAAAGCCCATAAGGTATACCTAGGGGTTAGGGGTAATTAAGTTTCTACTTTTTAATGATCTTTTTAACGCTTTAAAAATTGGCTTTTTTGAGTTGTGCGAAAATTGAAAATTAGAAGTTTAAATCTAATTGAGATTTTTCCTATTGGAATGAGAGTCTTTTTGCATTCTGCTTTTCTTTCCTTTTTGCTTTTTAGAAACTTGTGAGAACTCAGAGAAGGAGCTTCTTAAGCAAGATTTTTGAGAATTGGAGGGTAATCACCCACTCTCCATTTTTGGAGACGAGAAATTTTGAAAAGAAAAGAATAGTTTTGGAATAGAAAATTTAACTAAGGGTAGAAGAAGAAGATCCGTGGATTGGGCAGCTCTTCCTCAAATATTATACTACCATTGGGCAAATTAAGGTTGGTTTGATTTTTCTTTAAAAAAAATGTCTGTTATCTTGTATGCGTTTGAGTGTATGATTTGTGAAGAAATCTAAGCTTCTTGAATGGTTTGTTTAGAATTTCATTTGGAAATTTTGCATTATGTTTTGTTGTGCTTTGGGAGTTTTCTCAAGACCTCTTACTCTTGGGAGAGAGGAGGATCTTGTGGGTGGTAGCAGTGACAACCCTCGAGTGAGAGACTCTCGTTTGAGAGCGATCACAAGGGATCTTTGTGTGACCCTTGCTGTATGGCATGTTGTGCAATGGGGGTCATAAGGAGGGATATAAGGTTAGAATGCCTTTGGGGGGCATAAGGAATAAGGGGTTGAGATTCTTGATATATTTATTGTGCCATGAGGTGGCTACTTGTCTTTCCATACTTGCAATTCTCCTCAGGGTATTGGTCCACTACCACCCTTTGAAAAGATCATCACCAAAGTGTGGTGCTGTGAAGCCAAGTCGAGAGTGTGTCTGAAAATCTGTATGTATTTTGCCTTCTATGTGTTTGCATGTTTGTTACCCATCTAGGAATTGGTTTTCCGAGCTCGGGGGTGGCTACCAGTTAGCCTAGGCTGGGAGGTGAGCACTCCGTGGTCATATTGTGTTTTATTATGCAGGAAAAGTCAGGAGAAGAGAATAGGAATAGTGAAAAGATGCAGAAGATTATTGTTGAAGATACTTAAATCCATTTGCAGATATTTGTTTAAATTTGTTAGTAGAAATATACCTCATTCGTTGAATGAGAGGCAAGTTGTAATTTTGAGATAGGACATGTGATTTAGTATTGTAGTTAGATAAAGAAACATCTTGTAATTTTGCAGGCTATTGAAAGAGTTGTAAAAAGCCAGATATGCTTCTATTTTCTACTTTGAAAAGAAAAAGGGTTGCTTGATTTGCATGCAAAAGATTTCTTTGAAATATAAAAGAAAATCAGCTTTTTAATAAATTTTACCATCATTCTACTTGTAGAAAAATATTTATTGTTAATATTTTAATGAATGTATGCATGTTGTTTTAAAGGTAAATATTGCAGTTATTTTTCTATTGTAAGATCTAAGTTTTTTTTTTGGATCCTAGAAAATAATAGTAGCAAGAATGAAATTTCACAATTAAGTTTATGAATAAAATCAAGCATTCATCTCTTCAAATTTCTTAATTTGAGTTTATTAAACTTTAGATTACTTCTTTTAGTTGCTATTAAGTTATTGATTTCTATGGTTATTTTATTGCAAGATATAAATCTATAACTATTACTTTGCTGTTATCTTATTAAATTTATTCACCTTAGACTCCAGCAATATCATAAATTTTGCCTTTGATAATACTCAGAAAAGAAAAAAAAAATCAGAGTGTTAAATACATAGAAATTTCTTCTAATCAGTATATTCATAAAACAAATGAAAAAGAGAGCCTAAGTTTATTTACCAATATATATATATATATATATATATATATATATATATATATTTAGCATTATGAGGTTTCTTTATTATTTTGTGTCTTTTATAAAAAAATTTGCATATTAAATTAGCTTTGAGCAATATATATATATATATATATTTATATTATATATAAATATATATATATATATATATATTATATATAAATATATATATATATATATATATTTATATTATATATAAATATATATATATATATATATATATTATATATAAATATATATATATATATATTATATATAAATATATATATATATATATTTATATTATATATAAATATATATATATATATATATATATATTATATATAAATATATATATATATATATATATTTATATTATATATAAATAAAAAAAAAAATTAAAAAAAAATAATAAACAAAACGCGGGGGCCGAGCACTGTGCATCGCACAGTGAACGGCGGCAAGCCGCGCACTGTGCAATGCACAATGACTGGCGGTGCTGCGCACTGTGCAAAGCACAGTGAGCGGCGATGCCGCACACTGTGTGCTGCGCAGTGGGCGGCAAGGCCGAACACTGTGCAGTGCACAGTGGATGGCCATGGCCGCACCGCCGCCTTGGAAACCCTCCCCGTCACTCCTCTATAAACTTGCATCAAAAAAAATTTTGTGGCCGCCGCCATGGGGTTTCGGCCCTGTGGTAAATAAATGGTAATCAAAAAAAAGATTAAACCCTAGCCCGGGTAGGGCTAGGGTAAGTAAAATAATATGTTTTAAATTAATTAAGATTAGAGCCATTTTATATAAAAAAAAAAGAAAATCCCTAATTAGGGTTGGGAGGCATATTGAATATTATATTTGAAAGGTATTTTTTTAAAGGTTTAATATATATATATATATATATATATATATATATATATATATATATATATATATATATATATATATATATATATATATATATATATATATATATATATATATATATATATTCTGGTTATTTTTTTTGGAGTAAGTATTTAATAGAGATTTAAATATTTAAATACCTCCGTATTGATTACTAATAGGAAGTAAAAGAAAGAGAAATATATAAATTTAAGAAAAAAGCCTAGTCTTATAATTTTAAATGTATTTAATGTGTTAAATGCTTAATATTGCCCTAGTTAATTTAATTAGAGCATTAAAATTTTTAAATGGATGTTTAGACTATATAGTCATATTGGAGATTGAATTAATCTTCCTCTCCTAATTCTTTAACGTGATTGATTTAATAAAATTTAATGACTAGGTATCTCGTGGAGATAAAATTAGACCAGTTAGATTTCCGCAAATAAAATTAAACAATAATCGATGCTTGGTTCGTTTTAAAATTAGCTCGAATATAGATATGGCAAATGCATTAACGCTTGTCATGTGAGCGAACTTGTTAATTAATTAGTATTTAAAAAAAAAGAAATCATTCCGTTTTTGCCCTAAATTTTGGGCATGACAAAAGATGACTTTCTACTGCCAAATATAGACATCATAGTTGACATGACTACTGGATATGAGATGCTCTCATTGATGGATGGCTTCTCTGGCTATAACCAAATTTGCATTGCTCCTAAAGATCAACATAAGACTGCATTCACATGTGCTTGGGGTACTTACTGCTGGAATGTGATGCCCTTTGGTCTTAAAAATGCAGGCGCAACATATCAAAGAGCGATGACGACAATTTTCCATGATTTCATGCATACTTTGATGGAGGACTATGTTGATGACTTATTATGCAAATCTGTCACAAGAGATAGTCATCTAGCCATCTTGGGCCCAATCTTTGACCGAATGGAAACTTACAAGCTTAGACTCAATCCAAAGAAGTGTGTCTTTGGTGTCATAGCCAGCAAATTACTAGGTACATTGTTTCTCACCGAGGCATCGAAGTTGACCCGGCCAAGGTTAAAGCAATAATGGATATGCCTCCTCCTTCCAATCTCTGTCAACTAAGAAGTCTGCAAGGAAAGCTACAGTCAATCCACCGATTTATAGCTCAATTAGCAGACAAATGTCATCCTTTCCAGCATTTATTGCATAAAGGTGTCACTTTTAAATGGACTGAGCAATGTCAATCAACATTTCAAGCTCTCAAGGACTATTTGCTGTCGCCACCTATTCTAATGCCTCCTATAGAAGGAAAGCCATTTATATTGTATATTTCTGCAACTGAAACAGTACTAGGAGTTCTCTTGGCCCAACAAGATGAGAACAGCAAAGAGCGAGCTATCCATTATATCAACGAACACTAGTAGGCTATGAGCTGAATTATTCAACTATTGAACGAGCATTCTTAGCAATGGTCTTTGCAACACAGAAACTCTGACACTATATGTTAAATCATCAAACATTGCTGGTTGCAAAAATTGATCCCTTGAAATACTTGCTTAGCAGAGCAGCTTTGACGGGTTGCTTGGAAAAGTGGGTTATGATCCTCAATGAATTTGATATAGAGTACATGGAGTGAAAGGCAATAAAAGGGCAAGTCATAGCGGATCAACTTGCAGAGGCTCCTATTTATGATGATCATCCCATGTTGACTAATTTTTCGAATGAATCAGTCTTTGCTCTCACATCTTCTAATGAATGGAAGTTATACTTTGATGGATCCCATACCAAGTTCGGGTCCAGAGTAGGCATATTGTTTTTCACCCCTCAAGGTGATGCTATTCCCAAGTCCTACGGAATAACTTTACATTGTACCAATAACATTGCAGAATATGAAGCTCTGGTCATAGGACTCCGAGTAGCGGTCCACTGGAACATCACACATTTACAAGTCTATGGAGATTCTTAGTTAGTCATCCATCAAGTGAATGATGACTATGAAACAAAAGATGAAAAGCTTATTCCTTACAAGCATATGGTAGATTTCTTCAAAACAAAATTCACGGCTATCCATTTCAGTCAAGTCCCAAGAATGCAAAACAAGTCAGCAGATGCAATGGCTACGATCGCTTCCATGTTAAATATGCCCCACAATATGGACAAATGTGAATTTTTGGTTGAACAGTTGCTTGTCCCTTCTTTTGACATTCCGACAATAGATGTGATGTGCGTTCTTGTTGGTCCTAACTCCCCATGGTACAATGATGTATATCAATATTTGAAATCCCAAACCTTACCACCTAACCTTTCTGCTAACCAACACCGAGCCTTCATCCGACAGACAACCAAATATGTCATCATTGCCGATACCCTTTACCGTCATTCCTTTGACCATACCCTCCTAAGGTGTTTGGATTCTGACGAAGCACAAACGGCTTTACATGAGGTTCACGATGGTATATGTGGGGGCCATTTCAATGGTCTGAGCTTAGCCAAAAAGTTGATTTGTGCTGGGTATTATTGGCCCACTCTGGAAAAAGATGTTCATGATTTTGTTAAGAAGTGTTACAAATGCCAGATCCATGGAAATTATATTCATGCACCAGCCCAAGAGCTTCATTTTGTCATATCTCTGTGGCCCTTCTCAATGGGGATTGGATCTTATTGGCAAGATTCACCCAACATCTGCAAATGGACACAAGTTTATCATTACAGCCACAGAGTATTTTACAAAATGGATCTAGGCTATCCCCATGACCTATATCACTGGTGTGCAAATTTCAAAATTCCTATTGAATTATATCATATGCAGATATGGGGTTCCCCTTGCCATAGTCACAGATAATGGTTGTCCCTTCAAGAATAAAGATGTCAAGGAACTCTGTGAAAAGTTTGATATCCAACACCATTTCTCCAGTCCATACTATCCATAGGGTAATGGTCAAGCTGAGGCATCAAATAAAACCATTATCAAGATCCTGAAAAATGTTGTCAATGACGCTGGTTGAGATTGGCATGTATAGTTGAATCCAACACTATGGGCTTATTGCACTTCTATCCGCACACCTACTAGCGTAACACCTTATTCCTTGGTGTATGGTGCGGAAGCCATTTTACCCTTGGAAGTGGAGATTCCTTCTTTGCGTGTTTCCTTGCAACATCTGATTGATGATGAGACACACAGAGTCTCTCGGTTGCATCAACTTGAGATGTTAGATGAGAAACGTCAGACAACCCTGACACATTTGCAAGCATATCAAAACCGTCTCCATCGCTCTTATAATAAGAAGGTCAAAGGGCGACACTTCAAAGTGGGAGATCTGGTTTTAAAAGCAAACCCCAAGAATGTACAATCTACTGACATCATCAAAGGCAAGTTTGAACCTAATTGGGTTGGGCCTTTCATAGTTACTGTAGCCTATGGCTCGGGGGCATATCAGCTTGCCATTCCAGAAGGTGAACCTTTGTCAGATCCTGTCAATAACATGCACCTTCACAAGTACTGGGCATAATTTTCTATCAGCACTTCTTCAAGTATGATCCTGAAAAAATACAAAAAAATCAAAAAGCAAAAAAATACAAAAAAAAATAAAAAAAGTGAAAAAATACAAAAAAAAAAAAAAAAAGTGAAAAAAAAAGTGAAAAACAAAGGAAAAAGAACAAAAAAGTAAAGAAAAACCGATTCGCCCTCTAGTGAAAACCTGGCAAACAAGTGCTTTGGGCAAGTACCATGGTGAAAACCTGGCAAACAGGCACCATGTGTAAGAATGATCATTGCTCTGTCATCTATCATGACCTCTAGCTATTCTTTCTCTCTAAAGATTTATTGTGTCCATCCTTGTCCTGACCCAATGTTCTATTTCAGGCCTGTAATTGGTCATCATTGTCTTGCATACTCCATTTCTTGTGCATATGTTTTGGTCCTGGCCTCTATATATGTCTTTCAGATGTGCATTGGGTGCGTTCCCCTTGTCATGATCACTCACTGGAACTTTTGAATTTAAAATGTCCTGAAATAATCCAAAAAAATTGAAAAATGTCCTGAAATAAAAACAAAAAAATCAAATAATGTCTTGAAAAAATCCAAAAAAAATCAAATAATGTCCTGAAATAATCCAAAAAAATTGAAAAAAATGTCCTAAAATAAATCCCTAAAAAGTCAAATAAAGTCCTGAAAAAATGAACAAATTTTTTTTTGTAAAAACTTAAAAAAGCAAGACAAAAAATATATCCCCTCTGTGCATAAGACAGATCACTGAGCATACCTCCAACGACATGCAATCAATCAAACATTGTGCTTTAACTAAAATCACGCATTAATAGATGAACTTTTTCAATTAAACCAGACATTCAAACTGATGAAAATTGTCATATCAATCAACATCAATATCATTGGTCCTTGGCACATTATCATGAGTCTTATACAGGGTGTGGTATACTTGAAACCAGACTGTGTCTTGTCTTAGATGGGGTACCGCATTCTCTGAAACCAGACAACATGATCGTCCTATCAGCACTTTCAACTTTTGACAATGAAGATCAAGATGTTTGTTTGACTTGTTGGAATTAGCAAGTCTTATCATTTACTGATTTCTCTTCGATCATGTTCCTATGTTGCTTGATGATGTCACTGAGTGATTTAGAGTGACCGAGATGGTTCATGGTCCCTTTCTTTTTTGTTGTGATTGCTGTTTGTCTGTGATGCCATGATGCTATGCATCCATTTTGCTACATTAAATAAAGGTTTTCACCTACAAAGTGCATTAGTAAAAGCAAGTTTTTCTTCACCTCTAACTATCCTCTGTCTCATTTCTTCTTACTAACATTTATTCTGTCAGTTTGGGCAGTCAGTTCGGTCTAGTGCTCCGATCTCCAAAAAACATAAGCTGCATCCTGCATCCATTGGTTAGTGCATCTGCATTATATCAAGCATTTTATCCATTTCATATTATAATAGCATCAAAAACACATCAAAATGTATCCATACATGTTCCACAATAAACAGTGCATAAGACATCCATACATGGAAAATAAACATAAGTCATAACACATTGCATCCCATTATATCGATGCATATCATATCATATATCAAAATAATATCGGAGTACAAAATTGGACTGTCTGTCCTCAGTATGGCCTGCAGGCTGACTACATAATGTCACACTACATAATGTCAACTGTCTGTCATAAGGAGCACGTGCCTCTATCACTGGGTGCTCCCTCTATCCTCCTCATCCCTGCCATATCTCAGAGATGATGTCCCTCCTAGTCCTGGCTGTGGTGGTCTCATAGGTCCACTCACCCCCATGCTGCTCAATGACCTCCGAGAACGTGCCCTGCTCTCTATCCTCGATCGTGCCTGATATGAAGTTGCTCTCTGCTCTGGTGGAACTATACTCTCATATAGTGTCCTCCAATGGCATATCTCCTCTCTGGTCTCTACCAACATCTGTGCCATCTCATGTGCACTGGTATCCCTAATCGACCCAATATACTCAGTGACTCTCTGTTCTTCTCGCTGTGCCTGGGCTATTGCTGTATCTCGAGCCGCTGTAAGTTTGGCTATCTCCACTCTGAACTGATCCTGCTCTGTCCTCAAGATAGCATTTTGTCTCTCTAATGTCGCAATATGATCATGCTGACTCGCTATGGTAGGCCTGCATATCTCCATCTCCTCTATGCTAGTTGTCTCCGGCTCTATGGGTATATCCTGCAATGACTCCTAATCAGTTGAGTCTGGCTCATAATCATCATCACCCTCATCATTAGCTCCATCCTCATCATCCCCCTTGTCCTCATCACCACCCTCATCCTCCTCATCCTCATCATCTCCCTCCTCTCCAGCAAGTGGGAAGTCCTCCTGTCTCCTAGGTACTAGAATATCAGGATCTGTCAATGGCACTGGCTGTCATTGTACAAACCATCTCTCATACTCCTCTGTCATCCCGACATCCACCACATTTGATCTCCAATTTCACTATCTCTGCTGTAGCTATGAGAAATCTACATATGCTATGTGTGGCTGAATCATTCTCCCCCATTGACTCGTCTCTCTGTGAGATCGGGCAAAGTGTGCAGTCCCTCTAGGTACATCCTGCCTCTCTCCAAACTGTCATCTGACTCTCTCTGATAGGTACATCTCAATCACTCTATGGTGATTCACTAGTCGCCCAATCAGGTATCTCTCCTATCTGTAATACAGTAGCTCATCACTATCATCTGACCATCCAGGGCAATCAAGATATGGCCTCCATGTGAAATCTCTCAATTTGTCTAGCTCATGTCGCCAATACAATATGTATCCGAAAGGACCCTATCTCAGTGCTCCCCCATAGCAGTACACATATGTTCGATGTGGTAATACCTGTCTCTCTGCAATCGGTCGACATATGGCTATGTGCTCAAATGCCCATACCTGTAACAGTGTGACCCCACAGCTCAATGTCTGCACTCCCTGATATGCTATCTGATGCAGCTGAAAAATATAGCATAGCAAGCACACATGGTCCCCATGCGTACACCATCCCCTTTGTCACCATTTTCTCTAGCACTCTTCCCCATCCAATAGGGAATCCATGTCCTCGTCTGTCCCCTGCTAGTAGGCATGCTATCACCACTGCTATCACCACATATAGTTGATCATACTCTGATGCCATGGTCCCCCAGCCGATCTCCCCCTCTATGATATCCAAATCATCTGCATCACACTCAAATAATCTGCACAATGTATCTCTCCCTATCACTGGGTCATACTCTATCATCTCCCCATGAATTGGAATGCGAAGGATACGCCATACATCCTCTAGTGTCATAGTCGCCTCTCCAGTCTCCAGATGGAATGAGGAGGTCTCTGAATGCCATCGCTCTGCCAATGCGGTAAGCAGTCATGTGTTTGCCCTAATCATGGGTATGAATGTGATATAGTATATCCCAAGTCTTGCTAATGTATCTCTGTCTGTGCTCCTGATTCTATGTTGTAACATGAAGCAGTCTGGTCAGTTCTCCCGCATGATCAATGGATACTGTCGTCTCTGCATCACAATCGGGGCACATTTTGTTAGTTTTAGGGTTTTCTCCTATGAGCTGCATTTCCTTGTTTCATGTCCAAATCAAGGTGTTCTTTATCTATTCTGACCTATCCTATTTTTAGCCCCCTTTTCGGGATCATTCGCATGCTGTTTTTGGCCAAATTAGGGTCCCTAATGCACAACTATGCTTGTGTGCTAAGTCCTGCACCTGTGTACCCTACACAAGCACAAGATACCCTACACAAGCATAGGATGTGCTCACACAGGCACAAAAGTTAGTTTTTGCATTCTCTGTGGGCCCCACAATGTCCTGCAAGCAAGTCAAAATCATGAAATTGACAATATGTGTTTTTAAGATACATATCGCTGCTCCCGCGTCGTTCGATCATTTGTAAGTGCGTACATGTTCTCCGAGGTGATCTGCCATTGGAATGTTTGCCATCTCTCTGCAAGCGTCCTTTGCCAGATCAACAAATTCTCCTCTTTGGCTAGTGCAAATGAGCAATTTTCACTCTCTTTGTCTCATTTATAGATCTTTGTCCGTGCATAGATGGACATGCACTCTCTCCATCTTATGTTGGTCATGGTCTTTTGCACAATCAATTTCTTGTCCTTTGTGTATCTGATCTTCGATTGTCAGTCCATTCGATCCTATCATTTTTATCGATCAATTGGCCTCTTTTATGCATGTTTCCAGCCAATTCCTCGAGGGGGCATTCATATGTCATTGTCATTATCTGGGGCATTTTCATTATTGTTCTTTGAAACAATGCTTAAAATCGCATTGTCTCAAAGAGGGGCAAAATGTAGATGTCTAAAAATGGTCAATGCTTGTGGAGTCATACTTTAACATTGACGCATTGCCTTATTTTAGGGTTTTTGTGTCGCATTAACATTTCTCCTATGATTCGCACTTGGTCTTTATCATTTGCAAGCATCGAGTCATTCTTCTGCATTCTTCATTCGTCCCGCTTTCGAATTTGGTCTTGTCGACAATAATCTTCAGTCGTGATTTTGGTCGATCTTATCCTATTGCATCAATGTGCGTATTCATTTGTCATCATTTTGGACATTGTCAATCCTAATTATGGTTTTGTCCTCTTATCAATCTTATCATCTGGCAATCGATTTGTCATCGATCCTTGTCATTTTCAATCTTGTCGTTTTGTGATCAATTTGTCATCGATCGTTGTCATGTTCAATCTTGTCGTCTTGCGATCGAATTGTCATCGATCGTGGTCATTTTCAATCTTGTCATTTTGGGATCAATTTGTCATCTATCATGGTCATTTTCAATCTTGTCATTTTGTGATCGATTTGTCATCGATCGTCGTCGTTGTCTTCTCAATCATGTCAATTTGGATCAATTAGTCATTGTTCCTCGTCAATTGGCGCATTTATCAATCAAATCATTCGTCAGCATTGGTCCTTTATCAAGTCAGAATCATGATCAAATCGAATCAACATCAATTATCTTTTGTCAGGACCTAATTGTCGTCCTTGCATTTCTAATTCATCTATTAGGGTTTCATGATTTTATTCATTTAACCCTGTTTGTTATTTCTCCCTCTAGGATTAATAAATTATTTATTTATCCTAAGTCTTTGTGTCACAATTAAATGTTTATTTAATTGGCTAACTAATTATTCCTCTTTTTGTGAATTAATTAATAAATGACAAATTATTAATTAATTTACCTAATTTCCTAATTTTCATCAATTTCTAATTCCTAATTTCCTAATTTCTAATTCATCTATTTTCTCCTATTTTTCTCCTAATTTCATGGGAATGACATTTCAAGTTGTCATAATCTGTCATAATTGACAATCAATCAATTTTGACATAGAAATTTGTCATAATTTTGTCAAAATTATCAATCAATCAATCTTGCATAGAAAGTGCAAATTTGTCATAATTTGTCATGTTTGTTATTTTTTATTTGAATTTGCCATTCAAATCAAATTCATGCTAATCTTGTCATAAAATAATCTTGGATCAAGCTCTCCAAGAGGCATCAGTCCTTGCAAACCTAAATACAGATCAGTTCCAAGCCATGGTTGGAAGTCTAAAGTCATCACCTTGTCTCACTTTTTCCGAAAGTGACAACTCTTCCTTCCAGCAACCTCATAACGCTTCACTACACATTGAAGGATTTATCAACCAACATAGGATCAAGCGAGTCTTGATCGATAATGGAGCAGGCCTGAATATTTGTACACTATAGTTGGTCACAGCTTTGGGATATGCCATTAAATTCGTGGATCCTCACAAGAAGATCACAATCAAAGCCTATGACGATGTAGAGCGTTCATCCAAAGGAGCTGTGGTACTACCTATCCGAGTAGGCCCTATGGTGAAGCATATCATCTGTCAAGTTCTAGACCTTCCTCTGCCATATAATCTATTGTTAGGAAGACCTTGGATACATGCCATGCAAGCCGTTCCATCCACCTACCATCAATGTATCAAGTTCCCACATAACGGTGTAGAGATCACAATCCTGGGCGAATCAAATCCCTTTGCATATTGTCATAATATCAACCATCAACCAGAGATTACCATTCCTAACAATAGAGAAGCCATCTCCTCCACATCATACATAAGTCCAACCTCTCTTGCTAGTTCAAACACCACTATACCCAAGCAAGAAAAGATTAAGATGAAAATAGCAGAGGAAGGACTTGGGGAATACAATTTGAGTCAACTCTTTTGTGTGGGACAAATACCCACTTCTCCTAGAACACATGGAAAACCTCAACAGTTACTTCAAACACCATTGATCATGCCAGCATGTGCTTTGATGCCTTTCATCCTTGGGAAGAGTTAAGAAGAAGAAACCAAAGATGAGGACTTAGCAGAATGGATCTATAAAGATCCCATCACCACTGATATACTGCAAGCTACACTTCCCACAGATCAATATGGCAAAGGCTTCCTCATTATGCAAAGAATGGGTTATGATAGTCAGAGTGCTTTGGAACCTTGCAAATAAGGAATACATGAACCACTACTACCGAAATTAAAGCCCAAGGATAATACAGGCCTAGGCTTTCAAAAGGAGATCTTTCCTAAGCTCAGATTCAAAGGGAAACCCAACAAACCACTATATCAGCTTATTGCAAAGAGGACACCTTTTATTGTCAAAGCAGCATCAAACACCATCGCAACTCCCCCACCGAGGCTCAAAATCCTAATGCAACCATCTACAATGCCAATCATCCCACTAATCAAACCAGTGATCCCATCAGTAGCAACAATAACATTAGTAGCACCATTAGCAGCAACAACTACATCAAAACCCGCAACAACATCTACAACACCAGCAGTTCTAGTAGAAGCAATAGAGTCAACACTACCGATACTCCCCATATCGGATTCATTGATCCCCATCATCCTTCCTGCAACACTGATCATTTCATCTACAAAGGTACATCAACCGATCACACCTGTAGTGTTTAACACAAAGGACATCCCAACATGGTATAGTAATCGGATATTGGAAAGTGATTTAGAGACTGACTCACATGAATGGGAATTTGATTCCATCCAGCTTAATACTTTAGATGAGGAAGACACATCACTGCCTCCACCTTGCAAAGACATCCCTGTTTACGGAGAAGCACAGATAAAGACCTCTTGGGTTCCTGAGCTGGAAAATTCTTCCACAGACCCTACGTCACATCCTACGCCTGATTCTAATAGGGAGAGTACCATCAACGACCTTCACCATACCATCTTAACCCTCACTGACACATCTAACGAACTTAACCTAATCGATGAGGTAATGCCCATTATTCATCTTGAACTCATTGAATGGAACCAACCTAATCCCCCATGTCTTGACCATTTCCAAAATGATGAGGCGATCATTGACTTTTTGGAACTGCGGGATAACATACCAAGCAAGGATCACAAAGCTGGATTCACCATAGAACTTAATAGCATAGCATACTTTGGGGCAGATGCCAAACCTTTCAGCTACAAAAATATAACAATAAAACATGGATCTTCCAGTGAAAACCACACCGTGGCACTGTTTGATTCAACAAAAGTAAAAAGAAAGAGCGTATCCAATGGTGAAAACCTCTTTGAGGCACCTGAAGATGAAAGGTTTGACATCCTTCCATGTAGCACACAATGGGAACAATCAATGATTCTCATTGAGGAAACAAAAGAATACAACATAGGGACTCCTGAAACTCCTCACCACATACATCTAGCATCTCTTCTAACTCTAGAGGAATAGCCTAAATTTGTAGAGTTCTTTCAAAAGCATCAGATCAACTTTGCATGGTCATATGCAGACATGCCTGGTCTTGATCCTGATTTAGTCATGCATCACCTCACAGTAGCAGAAGGAGCCAAGCCTGTCAAGCAGAAGCTTTGCAAGATGCATCCTCAGATTGTAGTACTAGTCAAAGTAGAACTCAAGAAACTCCTAAATGTTGGTTTCATTAGACCAATTGACTATGCAGATTGGATATCCAATATTGTGCCTATTCGCAAGCCAAATGGGGACATCCGTATTTGTACTGACTTTAGAGATCTGAATAAGGCATGTCCTAAGGATGACTTCCCCCTACCAAACATTGACATCATAGTGGACCTAACAATAGGACATGCCATGCTTTCACTCATGGATGGCTTTTCAAGATACAATCAGATAAAGATCGCACCAGAGGATCAACATAAGACAACCTTCACATGTCCATGGGGCACATACTACTGGAATGTAATGCCTTTCGGTCTTAAAAATGCAGGAGCGACTTATCAAAAAGCAATGACAACCATCTTCCATGACATGATGCATACTATGATGGAAGATTATGTTGGTGACTTACTAGAAAAACCACTCACCAGAGAAGGTCATCTCGACATATTAGATAAAATCTTTGATAGACTGGAACAATATCATGTTCAGCTCAACCCAAAGAAATGTGTCTTTGGAGTAACCTCAGGGAAGCTTCTAGGATACATTGTCTCAAGCAAAGGTAATGAGGTTGATCCAGCAAAGGTCAAAGCAATCATGGACATGCCACCACCAAAGAACATCAGTCAGCTAAGGACATTACAAGGATGGCTACAATACATCCAAAGATTCATTGCACAACTGGCAGATAAGTGTCACCCCTTTACACATCTACTACACAAAAACATCTGCTTTCAATGGGATGCAAGATGCCAGCAAGCATTCCAGATGCTTAAAGACTATCTCATGAATACACCATTGCTGATACCACCAGATCCAAGTAGACCTCTGTTACTCTATATCTCAGTAACAAGTACTACATTGGATGTACAACTAGCACAACATAATGCAGAAGAGAAAGAGTGTGTTGTTTATTACATCTCTCGCACACTGGTCAGCTATGAACTCAATTATACCCCTATTGAGCGAGCTTGCCTAGCAGTGATCTTGGTAGCAACAAAATTGAGGCACTATCTATTGACACATAAGGTTCAACTCATTGCTAAGATCGATCCACTCAAATACTTACTAAGTAAAACAGCATTGACAGGCTACTTGGCCAAATGGGTGATGATTCTAAGTGAATTTGACATCGAGTATGTAGACTGTAAGGCTATCAAAGGACAAGTTATTGCAGATCAGTTGGCCGATGCACCAATCATAGGCAATCATCCTCTCATTTCCAATTTTCCAGATGAAGAGATATTCATGATCACAACAACACAACCATGGAAACTATACTTTGATGGTTCGTACACTAGGCATGGCTCGAGGGTAGGCAGTCTGTTTATCACACCTCAAGGTGACAGCATCCTGAAGTCTTATAGGCTCACATTTCCATGCACCAACAACATAGCAGAGTATGAGGCCTTGATCACAGGACTCAGGCTAGTCGTACAATGGATATTACAAGAACTACAAGTATATGGTGACTCCCAACTGGTCATTCGACAAGCAACTGATGAATATTAGACCAAGGATGATAAAATCATGCCATACAAACAAATGGTGGACAAATTAAAGGTATCATTTACTACTATCACCTTTGAGTAGATACCAAGAGATCAGAATCGAGCTGCTGACGCTATGGCTACCATCTCATCTCTCCTAGATCTTCCACAAAATTCAACACACTACGAGTTCTTGGTAGAATAGCTTTGGATTCCCGCTTATGATATCCCCGAATCTGAGATGATATGTCGCCTTATCGATTCTGAATCCCCATGGTACAGTGAGTTTTACACCTATCTCTGTGATCACACCCTTCCTCCTAACCAATCGAATAACCAACGTAAAACCTTCATTCGCCAAACCGCTCGATATAACATTATTGCTGAAACCCTATACCGACACAGTCTTGATGGTACTCTCCTTCGATGTCTAGAATAGGATGAGATAACAAAGGCCTTGGAAGAGGTACATGAAGGAATTTTTGGAATGCATGCAAGTTTTCCATCACTAGCCAAGAAACTCCTACGCACTGGATACTACTGGCCATCTATAGAAAAAGACTCCTACTACTTTGTTAGAAAGTGCACGAAATGCCAAGTTCATGGAGACCTGATACATGCACCAACACAAGAACTGCAACCAATCACAACACCATGGTCTTTTTGTCAATGGGGTCTTGACCTTATGGGTAAAATCCATCCATCTTCATCCAATGGTCACAAATTCATTATTACCGCCACCGAATATTTCACAAAGTGGATCGAAGTTGTTCCACTTACCCAAGTTACCAGCAAGTAGATCGCTTCATTCATCTTCAATTACATTATCTGCTAGTATGGTGTACCCATGTCCATCATCACAAATAATGGTCTTCCTTTAAAAAATTAGGATGTCCATGAACTCTGTGAGAAATTTCACATCCAAAACCGCTTTTCCACTCCCTATTACCCACAAGGCACTGGTCAGGCCGAAGCATCAAACAAGAACATATTGAGGATCCTAAAGAAGACAGTCAATGATGCCGATCATGATTGGCACATTCAATTGAATCTAGCACTATGGGCATATCAAACTAGCATTCGAACCCCTACAGGCGCAACTCCCTACTCATTGGTCTATGGTACAGAAGCTATTTTACTTATTAAGGTCGAGATCCCATCACTACGAGTTTCCTTGCACAATCTCATCGATGATGAAAATACAGAGTATCCCATCTCCAAGACTTAGAGTTACCTAATGAGAAATGACAAGCTGCATACAATCACCTCAAAGCCTATCAACAGCGCATGAGCAGAAGCTATAATCATCGAGTTAGACCTTGTACATTCAAGGTAGGTGATCTTGTTCTTCAAGAAAATCCTCGTAACCAACCCAACTGAGAACATCAAGGAAAGTTTGAATCAAATTGGCTGGGTCCATATGTTGTCACTGTTGTATTTGGGTCTGAGGCATATCAATTGGCTACTTCAGAAGGAGAACCGCTAGCAGATCCGATCAACAGCATGCACCTTAAACAATTTTATACGTAAAAGCTGCATAGCGCATTAGGCTCCCATATATACTGACAAAAATACCAAAAACATCTAGAAAAATGTCCTGAAGAAAATACAAAAACATCAAAATAGTAAAGAAAAATCATGCATCCAAATGGTGAACAACCACTCCGGTGGCACCTTGGGTAAGTATGATGGTGAAAACTTGGCAAACAGGAACCACTCATAAGGCTATGGCTCCATTGTCTTTCAGACTTGTTGTGCTCACATTCATTTCATTCACACATCCATCCATCCAAACCATGGCTTGTTATTAATCTACAATCAAGAAAGTACTTCATGCGTCTTGCATCCCGCTTTGTCATAGTCATGTCTAAATTGGGGGCAATTCCCTTAACCTATTGATGGAAGTGGATTGAGCATTACTTGTGATTCTTTGATTCTTCATTCAAAACTATCTCTCAAAAATACCAAAAACATTCAAAACAATCATCAAAATACCAAAAACATTCAAAAATATCTCACAAAATCCAAAAAAATGATAAAACATCGAAAATCAAACAAAAACATGGCAACACCTTGTACATACTCATCCGAGCAAACACCAAACAAGCATTGAAAAATACTCGCACGATGATCACTTCTCAAAATCGACCAAACAATCAACATCAACACTCAAACTGTCTTCAACAAGGATGCATCCTTCCTTACCAAAACAAAGACAAAATGCCGTTTTCTTTGACAAGAAAATTTTGTTTAAAGCTGTCAAATACTTGGTTGATTTGTGAGTAATTCATTCATTCATATATATCAGGTTCCTACAAAATTGTTTGTGTATCTTCTGTGCATTATTCTGATGATTTTTTGGGGCATGTACTAATGGTGTCTACGTGGGAAGTTCACTAAGCTACATGATCTTATGCAAAATGCAATCATAGATCACTACGGCTTGTTGACTATAGCATATACCTCGACCATATGAGCATGAACCATTACCAAGGATCCATATTCTTTATTCTTTATGTATATACTATTTTGTTTGCACGAACAATGCTCTTATAAAGGTTTTTGTCTCTTATTAAGGTATGAACTTGTTTCAGGCTATGATCAGCTCAAGATCAAGGAGGACGATCCAAGTCATGCATGAATGGAGATGATCCTTGTTTGTTCCACAAGCAATACTCTGGTCAACTTGACCCATTATATCAAGTTGTTTGTATTAACTTGCTATATCAAAACCATGTAATAAATACTCTGGTCATCTTGAATCATTATGTCAAGATGCTTGTATTTTCTTACAACATTTTAAAGCTCAATGATGAAAATAGACCACTATGGATCATCATTTCATCTCATCTGTTTATATGTTGCATTCTGTTGCATATCACCCATCCATTCACTCATTCATATGTATGATTTTGTATGCCAATATGAACAAAGTTAAAATGAGTAGCTATGTGCAAATTAAGCTGGTCTTGGACACAATCGCGACCGAGTACTTTGATACATCATCAATGCATCATGCAAAGTCTAAAATACCTTGCATTCATCATGGTCATATCATCATCATTACAATTAGTTTCATTTTGCATTAAGTACATTTCATATCATTTTAGTTGGTTAAAATGCATATAGTTCATTATCATTTATTAAACATTTATATCATCTCATCATTGCATAATCGGGATATTTAGATTCATTCATATAAATCAATTGTCCCTGATTGTATTAACCATTTACTATACATTCATTTAGTGTTAGTTATCCATTATCATATTATCATCCTTTATTATCCTTTATCATGCATCATTGCATACATTCATTTATCTATTCATTAGTTAAAAAAGTGCATTCATTCATCCATTATTAAGTGTCTTATTATGCTCATTTTAGGATTCATTTAAAAATTGCATTCATTATCCCTTTTTAATTGGATTAAGGTGCAATTATTAAACCATAAGTTGCATTATTATCACGTTATCCTTTTTACTTAATCATATTTAGGGATTTAGAATCATAAAACCATTTGTCTCAAACATTGGTTCATACCATTTTATATATCCATTATACGTATGCATTCATTTAGACATCATCATATAAACATTTGTACTTTACATTTGTTTATCCATATTTCATTCATCTAAAAACATCTAGATGCATATCCATACAAAAATCATTCCTTTGCATTAACATCATTGCATATCATTATCTCATCATTATATATAAAATGAAGCACAAAATCCTATCCATATCATTATAAGCATACATCATCATCATGGCATTACATACATAAAGCATTACATCAAACAAAACATGCACACATGTGTAAACCTGCGCTCATATGTCAGTATCCAACATCATAAATCATCATAAAAACATGCATATAGGAATCATCTCATCAATGCATACATATACACATATCCATCTAAGCATAAACTCATAAAAATCACCATCCTGCATAGCATCCATACATATCAAATGCATATCATCAAAATATGGGATATCCTCATATATATCATCTCATGTATTAGAGTACAATGCAGTCTACAAAAATTGGCTACCAAGAGCCATCCAAGATATAGTCCAAAAATAACAATGATAAAATACATGCATGCAAAATGCTCTCTCAGATGCCACTCTGACTAGATGCTGCACCACCATCGCCACCTACTCCCCCACTAGTCCCCAGACCATCCGATCTATCTCTCCGTGGAGGCCCCATCAAACCTCCACTAGCTCCTACACCCCCTGACCTATCTCTCTATAGAGGACCCATCACACCCCCACTGCTCTGCATCCTCTGGGATCACTCTGATCTGGCCCATCGCATCTGTGAATAGCTCAGTGCTTGCCGACTAGATGGCACCACCTGCTCATATAAACCCCGCCAATAATCAACCTCTCCACCTGCTCTTCGTACCTCCCTAGCCAATGCCTCCATAGATGGCCCTTGTCCATGTACTCCCTCCAAAACCCTCACTCTCTCCTGCAACTGGATCACCCTATCCACAGCCTGATCTCTCTCCCGCAGCACTATAGTCAGCTCTGACTCTTGTGCAAATAGCTGCATGTCTCTTGCTACAACCTTCACCTCCAGATCCTCCACCTGTGTCTCGGCTGCTATCAATCGAGTATGAAAATGTGCTAGCATATTCTCCCGAGGATCACCACCCCCTATTGCTCCCTCTCCAGTGGCTTCCTCCCCTCTGTCCATCGGTATCTCCCTCTCCTGTCTCCATAGGTACCTCTCCAATGGCTTCCTCCCCTCTATCCATCGGTATCTCCCTCTCCATACCTCGGCCACCTAATTTGGCTCCACCTGGCACCAACAGTCCCTGTGATATCCACAGTGGCAATCCACCTCTCCCTCTCCACTGGACCCAACCACCTAAGCCACCTCCTCCACCACCTCCACCATCTCCTCCTCCACCACCTCCACCCTCTCCTCCTCCTCCGTCACCACCATCCCCCCTCCCTCACCTGCCTATCATCGGCCCTTGACCTCCTCCCCTCCTCCATCTCCATCCCCTCTCCTCCTCAAAATCAGGAATAGGCTCTGCTGGATCTAATATCTACAAAATTGGATGAGCTGCCATATACTGTGTATACTCATCTGACACCCCAACATCCACCACCCTTGGTCGTATATCCCATGGCCTTGCCTGATCATATGGAAGTACTGGCCCCCATGCATATCTCTCTCGAACCACTCTGGCGTACTCTCCTGATCCCCTCGGCAATCTCTACTGCTATCCAAACTACCTCAGAACCCTGCCTGGCACCTATCTCTCTACATCATAGGAAGTCCACCCAATGAGGAATCGGGTCATGAATACATACGACAAGGCCTCTGCATCATCCTCCCAAGACTCACACTCCAGATAAGGTCTCCAAATCACCGCATCAAGATCGTCCAGCACTCGCTGCCACCACTCTAACTTCCCAAGGTGGGGCTGACTCATCATGCCATTGTACATGAACATATAAGGTTGATCAACAACCTGAAATCTAAGACTTACTGGTCGAGGCACTCGTAAGTGCTCCCATGCCCAAATGTGCAGCAACATCACTCCCACTACCAAAGAGCCTCTCCCACGGTACACTACCTCATGCAACTCTTGATACATGTGTGCCAAAACACATGGTCCCCAGGCAAATCGGGTCCCCTCCATCATCATCTGCTCTATAACCTGTCCCCATCCAATGACCAGACCATGTGAGCGCCTATCAAGACATAGTAGCCCTTCCACAATCTTAGACAAAACTGCTGGCAATGGCTCGTACAATGCCGCGATGTCCTCCCAGGCTATGGAGCCATCATCAATGAACACATCCTCATCGAAGAATTACTGCACTGCTAGCATCCCCCATGATCTGTCATATGTGACTAGCTCACCCCAAATGGGAATATGAAGGATACGCCCCACATCTTCCAAGGTCACTGTCATCTCCCCATGTGCTAGGTGAAACATGCATGTCTCACTGTGCTAGCGCTCTGCCAAGGCTATAATCAAACTATGATTCATCCAAATCATGAGCATATGCATCACATCATACATCCTAGTCACTGCAATGCAATCAATCTTGTCCTCTGTCAATTGATCCTGTAACCCCTATGTCGCTAGATGTCTCTCACGTAACTGTAACACACGTAGATCCTCCTACACACGGACATCAATCAATCATTATCAGTTGTTTTTTTTAAAAACTTTCTTAAGTTTAAACCTAGACTATCAACAGATACTTTGATCAAGTATTTTTGGGTCTCAATAGGTAAGCAATCATGGCACACCTAGACTTCAACAGTCATTTATCCTAATGACCTAAGTCTCATCAGGGCTGCTATGGTTCAAAACAACTCACTTCACATCCCTATTCATCCATCATTGACATCGGGAGATTTTTGTTCACACAAATTGGGGCATCTATTTTTCTAAACAATAGTGCTAAACCCCTCACAATAGCGCTAAACACCTCACAATAGCGCTAAACCCCTAACAAAAGTGCTTAATCAACCCTACAAAATGCTAAAATTGCAAAAGCGCTACAAGACCTATGCAATAGCGCTGCTTAAAGACAAAAGTGCTCAATTGACCCCTCAATAGTGCTAAACAAACAATAGCGCTTAAACATACACACAATAGCACTAAAAAAATAGCACAATAGCACCATTGCGGCACAATAGCGCTAATTCAAATGACAAAAGTGCCAAAACACAGTTCTAGCACTATTGCCTCGACTCAACTTGGACTCAGCAAAAAACACATTAAAAATGCATAAAATTCAAAAATTCAAATTCACATACCGCTGGTCCGTAGTCATCTGGCCGCTGGAATTGTCAAACTCACTCTAATCGGTGCTCTGCTATGGGAACTAACATCTTGACTGCTCCTTGCTCTTCCCGAAAGTCACTATCAGAGCTACAATTTCACTATGGTCGCGGCTACAAATGAGTCTATTTTCACCCCTTTCTCCCCATATAAACCCTTCGCCGTACCCCTAATTTTTCCCCGCTCACCACCGTGGTCCCCGTGAACTTCTCGAGCCTCCCATTTCTCTATTTTATCTATGATTTCTTCTATTTTTCACCAGCATTGCTAAATTCTTCTCTTCTATCATCCGACCATTTTTCATTCTTTTTCGAGAGATCACCAGATTTTTCAAAAAAATTTGGCCCATTTCTCGAGGGGGCATACCACCCATTAAATTAACATTTTATGGGGCATTTCTTCACACCTATTTTTCTTTCTTTGAAATGATGCGATAAACTGCACCATCTCAAAGAGGGACAAATGTAGTCACATAAATCTGTCCAATTTAATTAAATGAATATTTCCTATTTATTTGATTAAAAATCTACTAACCATCAGTTAATTAAATTAAATATTTAATTAATTCATCTTCAAACATTCTCCTATTAATTAAATAAATTATTTAATTTATTTTAAATTAATTCATTCAACCAAAATCACAATCAATTAAATGAATAAATCATATTTATTTCATTTAATCCCCTATTCCTCTTTTAAATAAATTAAATAAAACATTTATTTAAATCATTTATCCCCCCCCACTTGCATTTTCCTACAAATGCAACTTGCAAACATTTATTGAAATAAATAAATTTTTATTTTAATAAAATCCTATTTTCTTCACCCACCAAATCCACTTGTAATTCTAACCCCCTTCTAGATTCTTCTAAACCCTTCCTAATTAGCCTAATCCACTCCCTAATTATTGTCACATTCCTAAGCAACTTGGAGTCACTTCTCAAAGACTTCAAAGTCTTTGAAAAGCATTTAATGCTTTGTGTGTTCAAACAATCTAACCTCCGAAGTCTTCCAAAACCACTAATGGCTCTTACATGACCATTAATGGCTCTTACATAACCATTTATGGTTATTTCAACTTGCACTCAAGTGTCTCAAGCATTTATTGCTTTGACCATGGTTATCCCTTTTGCCTTTGCACAAGAGTTTATCCATTGGATAAAAGCTTTATTCTTTGAATAAAGAATTTATCCATTCAACCCAACCTTGACCTTAACTCCCAAGTTAACTCTCAGGTCATGTCAAGCATTTAATGCTTGTTTGCTCTCCTCTCAACCTATCTCACATTGACACTTGTCATCCTGGGATTGGGTTGAAAGCCCTCACATGGATTGAATATATTTCAATCCTGGCCCTTATTGAGATTACTCAATCTCAACCATCCATTGCTCCATTTTTCCTATAAATAGAGCCCATTTTTGCATAATCTAGATCCTGAAAACTTGCATGCATTTAATCTATAGTGAATTTTAGAGAGCATTTTAGCATAATAAACTCATATAATTGTCATTTTGGTTTAAACAAATCATCTTAGCATCTATAGCATCTAGTATCAGCTTTTCATTCATATTTAGAGCAAATACTTTAATCTTGAATCTCCATAAGCATCCATACTGCAAAAAGTTGCTAAGAGCTACACTATTTTGGAACTTGGAGAGGAGAGGAATAAGGAAGGAGAAACTACCAGCATGGTAGAGAGCATTTGGAGGAGCTTAGTTGCTTTTTGTAGATTCCTTAAGCTTTCTTTTTGCTTAGTCGTGTCTTTCTTGATATGCTTGCTTAGGATAGTTTTTAATTTATGAATTTCTAACATTTAACAATCAACTTCTTGTTGTTTCTTGTTCAGGTGTTTGTTTATCCTAACCTTGTCCTTTTTGCAGAGCATCAGAACTATTATCATATTGGAAATTGTACTTAAATATTGTGTATGATTTCGAGGTCATCTAACCAATGAAATATTTTGCATGGTTATTCATTTGATAAAACATGTTTGTAAGATCGAAGCAATGAATGGATCACCGACATAAGGGATCTATTTATTCAACATGGATTAAGATCACACATATACATGTAGTATGATAGAAAGGAAGATATAGAAATATATGAAGCAAGACATGTGAAAGCACTAAGTGTTATGACTATTACAGAGACACAGAGGTCACCGAGAAGGATTTCAGAGAACAGTCAAAGAACAGAGTAAACATAAGGGTTTACCGAGTTACTTTATGGGTTACCGAGGTATGCTATAAGCAAGGTAATCTTATTCTGAGCACATAGAATCTGCTATAACATTCCAGATGTAAAGTTGCAGATATTTGTAATGATTTTATCATAATATTTTGAAGTTGTAAAAGAAACCTTTAATAGGGTAAAAGACTCTAGTTAGGTCTATAAATTGTAAAGCCCCTAACCAGGTGCAACATTTAGATTAAGTGTTTTTAAAATCCTTTAGCAAGGTAGATCTAACAAATCTTGATACTCCTAATAGGGTAAGCTATCAGAAATAGCTAAACATGTAGCTCTAATTGAGGAACCTTTATTATTGCAGTAGTGAAGTTGTGGGTGCCATCCCCACCGCAGTTTTTCTGTCTAACCAAGAGTTTCTGTGTAACCAAAATATATGTGTTATGGAGTGAATCATGTAGGATTGTTATTTATTTGTTTTAGCATTATATTATGTTACTGTACTATTCAGTTCATGCATAACAGTAAAGATATTGTTAAGAAAAGGATTTGAAGTACTGATTCACCCCTCCCCTCTCAGTACATTAGCTTTCCATATTGGGCCTAACAATTGGTATCAGAGCTTCAATCTTGGAAAAGGGTTTAACTGCCTAAAGAGAAAGATCTATCTGCAAGAAGAGTGGGATCATGCTAATCAAGTGATTGCAACCATGCAAAGGCAAATGCAAAAATCTCTGAAAGTGAGAAGAAGATTATCTGATGATTTGCAGGACTCTCAAGAGTTAGTGGAACAAATTGAGACATCATCTAAGAATAGTATATCTGAAGAGACCGAAGAAATGATTGGAGTATTGAAAGAAAAGAACAAAGCACTGGCTGATCAACTAAAAACAATGAAAAGAGAACATGAACATTTCAGCACACAGATGACTGAAAATCTTGATGCATTGAGGACAATCGAGGATAAAGTAAGAGATCTAGAAAGAGAGAAACAACAACTTGAAGCCATAGTATCTGATAAGAATGATGAAATCACAAGGATGACTAGAATTCAACAAAACCTATCAGATCAACTAGGTTATGCACATCATGAAGAAAATCTGAAAGATGATGAGAATCAAGCATTGAGACTTGAAGTATCAAGGTTGACCAATGAACTTGAAACAGAGATGAAATCCAAAGAAATACTGAAGAAGAGTTATGAAACATCAAAGATGTTGGATGAGCAATTGAATACAAGACGACCCAACAAAGATGCAGGACTCAATTACAAAGGAAAAGACTCTATTGAGAAGGGAATCCATACTACCAAGAGAGGAGAATCATCAAAGCAAGCTGGAATCAAGAACATCAAAAGAAAGAAGCCTATTTGCAACTACTGTGGAAATCAAGGTCACACTGCCAACATGTGCCAAATTAGAAAAGGTAAGCAACTGAATGTCACTAAGTCCAATGGTTATTGTTAAAATTGCAATAAATATGGTAACACATCTAATCAATGTAGGACAAAGTCTATTAACAATTATCAGAAGGCACAATTCAAAGGTTTCTGTAAAAACTGCAATAGATATGGACATAGTATCGAGAAGTGTTGGTTTAAGCAAAAGAACTATATGTGGTCTACACACAAAGAAAATACTAGAAGCTACCGAACTCACAAAGATCTTAACCGACAATATGTTGCAGTACCATAGGATTACAATACAAGGATATGGTGTGAATGTTGTGGAAGACAAGGACATATAAGTGCCAACTGCTTTATAAGGTTTGGGATGAACAACTGAAGATCATGGAGAAATCCTGCTATGGCATGTTTTCATTGTCACAAAGTTGGACACTTGGCTGGAGATTGCAGAGATCAACCTAGAAAAGACACTGAGGAAATAAAAGAAAAATTAAAGATCATTTGGAAAAAGAAGGAAACCTTACCTACCAAGTTAGGTGCTCCTATTCCAAATTAATCGGTAAAGGTATGAAGGGACTACATTCTCTCAAGGTTAAATCTTAATAGTTCCTATTTTATTATGTACTTAATTCAAAATCTGCATAATTAAGATGTAGTAGTAAGTTTGAAATTCTATCAAAGTCTTTTGGAGCACTATATAGGAAACCTGTCAAGTGGGCGAATACAAGAAACCTGTCAAGTTGGTAAATGAAGGAAGTTTGGTTACTCGGTTAAAGCAAAAAGAAAGGGAAGAAAGTTTAGTGGAATTGAGTGCATTTAATGTTTTTGACCTAACCCACATGGAGCCTGATAAGGTATATTGTGTACTTAAAGCATTTACGCGGTCATATTCACTTACCAAGTTTTTGAGAGAGCAGAGCAAAGCAAATCAAAGGTGATCAAACCTTTTACAAAGCAAAATTCAAGGTATTTACATCAATCTCAATGTATTGTTAAGTTGGTTTACCGATCTTATCAAGTTGTTATTATCTGCTAAGTGTATAGCATCTGTCATTTGAAAATCCTCAAACCCTAAGGATCTTTTGTTAGTTTTTATCTAAAATCTACAAATGGCACCTAAGATCCAAGATCCCATCGTTGTTAAGAATGTTGAAAATCCCTAACTAAAATACTCTTTAACTCCCAAAGTTGCATCTGAACTAGATGATAAAACCACATTTTCACTCATCCCAGATAGAGTGTTATTAGTCGAGGATGTGAGATTCTTCACCAAATGTCATGTTGAAGAACTTGGTCATGTTGAAATCAAAGACACATATGATGAATTGTGCACCGATGGTAAATTGGATAGCAAGTATGAGCACATTAAGATCAAGGGATTAACTGAAGCCCTAACCTATCCCCATGTGTTCAAACCCCAGTGGGTCAAGTTTTTTCTGAGCAGAGTTCATGATGACTTCATGTGGCTAGAAGAGCAACCATTTAAGATTACCAAGGAAATCATTCATTTGATCACCGGTTACCCTATTTATGATCATGCCCAAGCTCAAAAGATGATATCACAGAAGGAATTGATCAGTTTAACCAGAGTGGAATCAGATTGCAGAGGACTGAAATTGAACAATGTCACTGATGCAAAACTAAAATTTGCCATTAGAGTAATAGGTTACTATTTCTTCCAATCGGCAAGGGAAAACAGTGTACCCTATGCAGCAGTAGACTTAGCATACAAAATTGTGAAGAAAGGCATGAAAATTGATCTATGTGAGGTGTTGCTGAAAAACCTATTTGAGAGTCTGAACACCATCAGGAAGCCGAAGAAGAACAACTTAGCTAATACACTAAAGTTTGGATCACTACTTGTATGCATGTTTTTCTATTTTGAAAATTCTTTCCTTCAGTCAGTAAAGTTGTTTGGGAACTACACTGACCAATCACCCATCAGATTAATGACTTCATCAAGAAGCTAGATGATAATTTTAATGATATTATGGATGATTACTTCATTAAGTTTCAAGAGAAAATGCATAACAGGTACCAGATTCCACCCAAGCTAGTGGAGAAATACAAAGATGACATATGTTTTGAAGTAGACACTGATTACTGTTATGTGAATGTTGTGGAACCAAGAACTCAATCTTTGTCACCTATGGGTTATGAGATTGATTTTGACATCACACAATAGCAAATTGATGCATTTCTTACATTGCCAAGACATGCTACCGAGCTGAGGTATGGAACCTATGAAGAAGTGAAGGAAAAAGTAAAAATGAGCATTGTAGTACCCAAAGCTACAAGAACGGCAACAAAGATGATAAAGGAATTATCAGAGAAATTCAGAGAAGATTCTTCCTCCACACCTATCAAAGGCACTATAGCCATTACCAAAGAGGAATCTGAAGCCCAAGAGGCAGCTATAACACTGAGCACCGAATTGCCTAAGGGAAAAGTGTTGAAAAGAAAGAAACAGGATTCATCAAAGGCCTCACTGACTCCTCCAGCAAAGCGACCTAACACAAGAGCATCTGCAACTTCACCAAGTAAGAAAACAAAGAGTGTTACTATTCCCAAGGTAACAAAAACTTACAAGAAATCTACTCGGAGACTCATTTTGGCAAAAGAGTCTAGTGACACCGAATCTGAGGATGCAAGCAAATTTCAAATTGTCAAGAGCAAGAAGGTAAATGTACATAGTGTTGAAAAATTTTGTACTAATCTGAAGGAATATGGTGGATTTGGAGGATTCAGATATGTTAAGTATGAATCCAGAAATGAAGATGAAAAGAGACAAATAGAAGAAGTTGTCATCTGTGCACTTCTGAAATTCCAATTGGTCCCATTAGAAGTCTCTAATTCTCTTCCAAAATAATTATATGCACATATTGATAACATGTGGCAATATGCCCTAGACTCGAAGAAACAGATTAGAGAAAGAAGTTTGGTACGTCTATTTCCTGACATGTCGGTAGCTGAAATAAAAGAACATCTGACAACCTACCACACAAAGTTCCTCGTCAAACAAAAAGCCTTGAAACTGATGAATGGGCTGTATATTGAAGTGGAAAATGAGACAAAAGAAAAGTGGTAGGAAATCTTTAGAAACAAGGATGCCGGTGAGCAAGTTGAAGTTGAAATAGTTGATGTCACCGAGAAAGATCCTGATGTTACCGAGCAAGACCCTGCTGACACCATTCAAATAGATGAAGATATCATGGATATAGAGGCACCTGAATAGGAAATGATAGAAGGCAATGCATATGCAAAACTTGTATCTAGTGAATCAGTCTTGGAACAAGTTCAGCCTTATCCATCGGTCAATCAACCTGTCTTAACCGAAGCCCCTCAGGATACGGATCAAGGCACCGAAGGTCACAAGTCTACAGCAAGAGAAGGTACTACTCAAGAATAGAAGGTACCGAGACACCAAAGGACACTACAGAGGCCAAAGAAACTAACCAAAGTGTTTCCTCTATCGAGCAACCTACCGAGGGTCATCAAGCCTCACAAGCCATTGTCTTAGTTCAATCGGTGAAAGGAAAATAAAAGAAGATGAAAAAACATAGTTTCAAAGTAGATTTGTCAAAACCAATAGTGTTGCCCAATGTTGATATATCCAAATTAAAGGGGCAAGCACTCATTGATTTCGGTGAACTATGCAAAGCAAAGGCTGAACAAGAGAAGCAAATGGCTATTCAAAAGAAAAATAAAGTACTTCAGAAGGTGAAAGCACTCTTAACAGATATGCTACCTGAAGCTACAATAACCAAAGATGCAGTCATCCACATTCAACTAGATGAACTCCTAACCAAGATAGAGACATCTGGAGTAGATGCATCCGAATATTTGAGCGAGCTAAAAGACAAGGAGCTCACTGCAAAAATGATAGAAGAGGTATAGAAAGCTATAGCTATTGGCAAAGTTAAACTTGTCAAATTTATTGCTGAGTTGACCCCTCAACTCAAGCACATTCATTATTTATTTCAGAAACTCTGTACATTTTCTTTGTTCATTAAAGACATAAAAAATAAAATAGAAGCAATTGAGAAAGAGATCACCGATCTCTCAAATAAGTTGACCATAGAGCCCAATTTAGTTCAGAATTTCTATACAAAGTTACAACAGCTCATGGCTCAACAAATGGACCTAAGAAATGAAGAACACAAGATCAGGATGGACATAATGACACTTCAGACATTATTCCTTCCTCATCTTTCATCCATCCAAGAACAAATCAACCGAGCCACATACTTATCTACTACACAAGAGGGAAGCACTTTAGATGGCTTAATATCATTATTGGCTGATATTCAAGTGCATAATTCTTTAATGGACAGTGTAAAGGATGCCCTCTTTGTCGCTCTCACCAAAGCATAGACAAAGTACAAATCCATTTTTGACCAGTTGCCACCACCAAATGGTAACTAAATTTTAATGTTTGTCAAAAAGGGGGAGTAATATAGTATTCAAAGCATCAAAGTATAGTATCAAACAAAAGGAGTGTAGTATATAGGGGGAGTATACCAAGCAGAGTAAGTAGAGTATCCAAGAGCAGTGAACATAACAGTAAGCAAAGAACAAGAGCAGATCACCGAGCATACAAAATCAGTGTTTTGTACAGTATATTGATAAGGGGAGTATATCTGGTTATACTATTTCATTGACTATTGTACATACTATCAGTATAGTCAAATTTTGCAAAGTATATAGATTATTGAGTTATAACTTTGAAAGTAGTTTTTGTCAAACATCTCAACTAATGTCAAAAGGGGAGATTGTTACTACTTATCAAGTTGCCATTAGTTTTATGTTCAAAGTTATTCTATATACTCTAGTCGGTTATCTCTACCGAAATATTCAGTCGGTATGCACAGTCCAGTCGGTTATAGAAGAAAGTATTCTCAAGAGCCCAGTATGCACTGAGCTATCTACTAAGTATCATTCCATGTCTACCGAGCAGCAAAGATGACACACTGAGTTGATATACACCAAGTGAAATGTGTTACCAGATTCATTTCACCTGGACATATATATGAAAACATGTTACAAGATCAAGGAACATAGAACCATTATCACATTGGAAATTGCACTTAAAGATTGTGTATGATTTTGAGGTCATCTAACCAATGAAATATTTTGCATGGTTATTCATTCGATAAAACATGTTTGTAAGATCGAAGCAATGAATGGATCACCGACATAAGAGATCTATTTATTCAACATGGATTAAGATCACACATATACATGTAGTATGACAGAAAGGAAGATATAGAAATATATGAAGCAAGACATGTGAAAGCACTAAGTGTTATGACTATTACAGAGACACAAAGGTCACCGAGAAGGATTTTAGAGAATAGTCAAAGAACAGAGTAAAAAGAAGGGCTTACCAAGTTACTTTATGGGTTACCGAGGTATGCTATAAGCAAGGTAATCTTATTCTGAGCACAGAGAATCTGTTATAACATTCTAGATGTAAAGTTGCAGATATTTATAATGATTTTATTATAAGATTTTGAAGTTGTAAGAGAAACCTTTAACAGGGTAAAAGACTCTAATCAAGTCTATAAATTGTAAAGCCTCTAACTAGGTGCAGCATTTAGATTAAGTGTTGTAAAATCCTTTAGCAAGGTAGATCTAACAGATCTTGATACTCCTAATAGGGTAAGCTATTAGAAATAGCTAAATATGTAGCTCTAATCAAGCAACCTTTATTATTGCAGTAGTGAAGTTGTGGGTGCCAACCCCACTGCATTTTTTCTCTCTAACCAAGAGTTTCTATGTAACCAAAATATATGTGTTATAGAGTGAATCATGTATGATTTTTATTTATATTTTTTAGCATTATATTATGTTACTGCACTATTCAGTTCATGCATAATAGTAAAGATATTGTTAAGAAAAGCATTTGAAGTACTGATTCACCCCTCCCCTCTCAGTACATTAGCTTTCCATATTGGGCCTAACAGATTTTTGTATCTGGTGACTTAATGTCTTGTCATTGATGGCACACATATGTTTAAACCAGTACTACTATTAAGTCATATGTATTGTTAACTGGTATCATTTGTATAGAGTATGTTCAACTAGTATATGTAGTTAAGACAATAAGTTTTGGTCAGTTCCAATATTACCAGTTTTGAGATTCAATAGAGAGAGACAAGGAGGCACATGGAGACAATCACCTAGTATGAATTCAAGTGAATTGGTCTGTGAGTTTGAAGCAATCAACACTTAACCGGTATTGATGTTCTAACTGGTCTCCTAGTTTGTGTGATGAATTATCACTGGTTGTGATATGTTACCACCAACCCACACTTTGGTGGTGATTTGTGTCATGTTAAGGAAGATTGTCTAGATACACTGAACCTAGGAAATTGTGTCAAGGTTTAGGAGCTGACATGAAATCTAATGTCTATAAAAAGACATTGTGATGAGTTATTTTATATAGAAGATACAAGTTATGTTATGAGTTGGAGTTGATGTGATTTGTTGAAGGTATTGCAGAGTATGTCAGTGATGAAGTAGTGTATGTGCATAAAATGATCTAAACAAGCAAAAGGTGCTATTCTTAGACCATTCCCACAATTGTTCTTTAGCAACTAGAGTATTAAAATCCCTTAATCGAGAAAGCTCTAACAAGGTTCATTGTATAAATCCTCTAACAAGGTGATTCATTAACTTGGATCTAAATCCTCCATTGAGGTTTCCTTTAACCAGGTATAGCTCCTAACAGGGCTTGGGATCTTTAACAGGATTTGCTCCTAACAGAGCATTTATAGACCTTAACCAGTTAGTTATCTATTTTTGTAGATAGTTAACTTGTGAGTTTCATCTCACCGTGGCTTTTCTTGTTGGGTTTTCCACGTATAAATATTTGTGTTATGGTGAATGTTTTGATTGTGGTGAATGCTTTTATAACATTTTGGATTATATGCAAAGTCATTGGTAAATTGGTTAAGTATTTTTACTGATCTGTAATTAAAATGTTATTATTTTTGTTGTCATTGATTCACCCCCCCTCTCAATGCTTTATAAGTTTATCAATTAGTATGAGAGCCTAAATTCCTTAAGGCTTAACCGCTTGGAAGGAAACCCTAAATCCATTATGGGGGATATGATTTATAGAGAGATGGCTAGAGTACTTACTGAAACTAGGGATAAGCTAGAAACCCTGAGAGGAAGATTCAAGGCTTTACAAGCAAAAAGGAAATAACTAACTGAGCAATTATTAGAGATCTCTGACAACAAATATTTAGATGAGGCAGACATTGATGCACTAATCAAGCAAGTGGAGAAACTAAATGGTGATAAAATTAACCTAAGGAGAGAACTTGAAGCTAGGAGGATAGCTAAAGACTAGATCAAAGAGAAAGATCATGAGATCTCTAAGATCAATCAAGAGAAGGAAACTTTACATGAACACTGGCATGAGGAGAAAGAAGAAAAAGAAGCATTACAGTCAGATCTTGAACTAGCAATGTCTCTTAGAGACCCTGATGAAATGGAATGAAGATCTTACTAAAGAGCTTACAGAAGCCAATGGGAAGCTTGCAAAATTCAACAAGAGTTCTACTATGTTGGATAAATAGATCCAATCTCAAAGGATTAAAGGTCATACATCTGGGTTAGGATACAATACATCTGAGAAGGGTGAATCTTACGGTACCAAGAGCGACATGCATGAAGGTAAAACTACTCCTAAGGCTAAGAAACCTACCGGTAAGAAAGATTACAAACCTATTTTCTTTAACTGTCATTAATCGGGACATACTGCTAATGTTTGTAGAAGCAGATCTAATGGTAATACTAGTTATAGACCTAATACTAGGTATATGCTTGGAAGATTTGAAGGTTATTATTATACATGCAACATGTATGGGCATAGATCAGTTGAATGTAGATATGGAGCAAACAATCCTACACCTCACATTAATCCAAGACCTATTGGTGACTGGAGAAGGATTTTCATTGACCGGAGGAACACAAATTGGCAAAGACCCTATGTTAACCAATCTAGTCCTTATGAGATGGAAAAGAGAGTCAATGTGATTTTCTCAATTTGCAATAACTTTGGAAATGTGGCTATTAACTATAGAAGAAGAATAGAAAGGGGAAATGAAAGACCTTGGAGAGCATCTAGAATGGCCTGCTATCATTGTCACAAACTAGGACACATTGCCAAGTTTTGCAGAACAAAGAAGAACCAACCAGTAAGTCACAATGCAGATCTGAAAGGGAAGTAGAAGGTTGATATTGAAGAAACTAGAGCCGAGATGAATAGGATATGTAGAAAGAAAAGTGAGGACAAGCCATCAAAGGATCCTAATACTTCACCAAGTGTGGAGAATCCTATACCGACAAACTGAGCTTTTCAACAAGCTTAGGGGGAGCATATCAGTAAATCCATTTTTGGACCCCTTGAAGAATGCATAGTAAGTAAATTCTACATGTTGAATTGGAATATGAGAATTTTGATATTTTTTATCTATCATTTTTCTAAAGGATTATCAATCGGTTAGTATACCTACTAGTAAAAGATGAGTTTGTTAAGTTGCAATTAGGGTTTTACACCCTATCAGTAGTGCATTTAATGCAGTTGGTAAAATAAATAAAAATCAACTTCCCTAAGTCATTTCTTACCTTATTGCATTTGAAGAGAATTTTGTGAGCACTTGCAGAGTGAAACAAAGCATTCTTAGTAGATTGTGAACATATTTGTGCTACAGAATGAGAATTTGAATCGGATTTGAAGCTAAGAAAAGTGAATCAGGTGTGCAGGAGAGAGAGAAACCGGAAACCCTAGCAGCATAACAAAAACAAGGTATTTGGTTGATCTCCTCCCTTGAATCAAAACTATTTGAAATGGCATCATCATCTTCTGTACCATCAAAGAGTCTTTTTATCACTGCTGAAGCCACTGAGTCAATGGAGTCAAACAAGATAGAGTCGTACAAAACATTTTCATAGGTACCCCAAGGAATTTTGATTAAGGGTTACTTGTCCAGTTACATAGATTGTAAGATAGAAGATTTAGGATCTTTGGCAATATATTCCTAGTTTAAATCTTTGTGCGACAAGAACTGGAAGATTAAACCTGAACACATTAGGGTTTATGAAAAGGGTTTTCACAATGCAGTTTATTTTCTTAAGGATTTTGAGGAAGAACATGTTAGGATCATTCTAAGTTGCATCCATGGAGGGAGCATGTATTTAGATAGGTCACACACTATCACAAAAGAGACTATCCATGTTGTGAATGGTTTCTGCCAAACTGGCAAAGTTCCTAAATTGAGGAAAATCTCATAGAATACTATCATTGAACTGACAAAGACCACTTGTGATGGTCATGCCATGTCTATTAGCAACATTCAAGATGAAGCAGTCAAATATGTTACAATGGTTATTGGTTATTTAATATTTCATTCTAGCTGAATGAATAGTGTTCCATCAGCTGCCATTCATGTTGCCTACCAGATGATAAAGGAAGATGCAGATCATGATCTGTGTGAGGCAATGAGGAGTGAGCTAATGTTGAATCTAGAATCTATCAAGAAGGACAAAAATCAACAGTTCAAGTTTGGACAACTTTTGACCGGTTTGTTTTTCTATTTTTAGAATTAAATTATTTGAGGTATTGGAGATATTTAATGGTCTAATGATACACTTGTTTCTGCCTAGATTAAGAATAATATAAAGGATGTAAAGAAAACATTTCCAGTTTCTATGAATAGGTATTTCAATGAATTCTAAAAGAATATGAGCATGAGACTAAGGTTATCAGATGAAGTGGTCAAACACTTTGAAAAAGATATCTATTTCACAGTGACCACCGATTTCTACCTTATGGAGGCTGTTGAACCAAGAGAAGAAGAGATGGAGAAAATGGTCTATGAAGTCAGTTATGACTTGTTGATTGGTTATGCCAACAACCATCTGGCATCACCTAAGGATACAAAGAAGAAGAGACTAGGTACTTATCAAGAATGGATTGCACCGACACAACCCAGTACTGTGAAAGGGAAAAAGAAGAAAGATGAGCAAGCAACTTCTGTGTCAACTGATGTAAGAGTAACTAGGAGTGTTCAAACCAAGAATGAACAGAGCCTAAGGTATGTACAAAGAAGCCAACCACCACTAGAAAGAGAGGCAACCATCTCATCTTACAAGGAGAATCTGAGGAAACTGAGTCTGAGGATGAAAAGAAGTTGAAGGCAACTGGTAAGAAACCTAAATCAGTAGGGGAAATCCCTAATCCCAATATGCCTATTGATATTACATCTTTCAAGTCAATGAGCCATTTTGAGGGGACTCTTAGGACATTAAAAAGAAAGCAATTTAGTAATGTAAAAGAGTATTTTAATTCTTTTGATGAAATTCAGAAATAAGAAGTGGTACAAGAGGTAATCAATTACCTATGTCAATATAACTGGTCACCACATGAAATTCATAAGGAAATTTCTGATTCTTTAAATTCAATTTTGGAAAATCAATGGAAGATGATTATTGATCAAGATTAAGAGATTGTAGATAGAATTTTCGTTCAATATTTTCCCTAGTTGTCTCATGAAGAATTTGTTGGCAATTGTCACTCATTGGATTCATATATTGTCATTCATGGCAACAAGATTCTATAGAAGGAATATACTGACAGATACTGACATTGGAGGCATACACTGCCAGATATCGGTAAAGGAGTAATCAGTGTCATCACCGACACCAGCACCGACATCCAACACTTAAGTAAAGCCAAAATCAGTTTGGGACCCGAAAATTTTTATTTGTAAAATTATTTTGTAATTATTGTATAGGGCCACCATTGAATATCTTTTGTAATGTATTGTAAGCTGACATAAGGCATATTGTTTGTAGAGGGTATTAAAGTTAGTTTATTAGGTCATTTTGATATATGACAAGGTACAAAAAAAATATGATGTGAAGGATATGTATGTAGGTCATCTATATGTGAAAGTTATATCATGTTATGATTAGTAGATGGTTTGTAAAGCATTTTTGGAGGAAAGAAGATACCAATAAAAGGGTTCAGGGTTTATGAACCGGTATAGAATAGAGCTTTAACCAAAAATGTTTTTGGCATTGTAGATGCATTTTGTGAGTTCACCATTATTGTTTTATCTCAGCAAAAGCTTGTAGTCAGTGAGACTCTTTTGTGTGAGTAGTGTGCTCTAGGCAGTGTGCCTTCCTACATGTGCAGGCCCCCATACTATGTAATATCTTTCATATGGCCAATGAATTGACATTGTGGGTCACAAATCCAACTGTGGTTTTTTCTCTTTGATGTTTTCTACGTATAAAATTATGTGTGTTATGGTGTTCATTCATGTGGCTGGTTTATTTACTTCATGTTATATGTTTTTTCATTTACCGGTTTATATGTGTATGTTATAATAAGGTAAAATCTTGTTTTACCGGTAGAACACTAATCACCCCCCCTCTCAGTGTTCTTGGATTCATTGTATTCCAACAATTGGTATACATAAGAGGGAATGCATGGATATGCTTACGAAGCCCACACTGACAGAAGTCACTGAGAAAGAAACACTTGCACATTTATTGAGTGGATTTGTATCCATATCTGAAACATTCAAAACTAGCTTGGATACCTATATACAGCTACTAGAGAAAGCTTATCTAGAAATCTTGAAATTGGTCAAGCTCTGGTAAAGTAATCTGTAATTATTCTTTCAATTCTTTCACCGGTCTTTGGCATTGATGCCAAAGGGGGAGTATATTTATGTGAAAATATGTATATAATCCAAGGGGGAGGATATCAGATAGAGAGTATATTGAAAACATAGTCAATCATCTCAAGGGGAGCATGTTTTAGTTGAACCGACAGGGAATCCATTTTTCACATGAGTGTTGCCATCAATGCCAAAGGGGGAGATTGTTGGCAATTGACACTTATTGGATTCATATGTTGTCATTGATGGAAACAAGATTATATATAAGGCATATACCGACAGATACTAACATTGGAGGCATACACTGGCAGATACCGGTATTGGCATAATCAGGGTCATCACCGACACCGACACTGACATCCAACACTTCAGTGAAGCTAACATCAGTGTGGGATCCGAAAAGTTTTATTTGTAAAATCATTTTGTAATTATTATATAGGACTGACATTGAATATCTTTTGTAATGTATTGTAAGCCAACATAAGGCATATTGTTTGTAGTGGGTATATAAGTCAGTTTATTAGGTCATTTTGATATATGATAAGGTAGAAGAACAATGTGATGCAAAGGATATGTATGTAGGTCATATGTATGTGAAAGTTATATTATGCTATGATCGGTAGATGGTTTGTAAGGCATTCTTGGAGGAAAGGAGATACCAGTAAAAGGGTTCAAGGCTTATGAACCGATACAAAACAAAGATTTAATCGAAACTCTTTTTGGCATTGCAGATGCATTTTGTGAGTTCACCATTACTATTTTATCTCGGCAAAAGCTTGTAGTTAGTGAGAGTCTTTTGTGTTGAGCAGTGTGCTCTAGGCAGTGTGCCTTCTTGCATGTGCAGGCCCCCATACTATGTAATATCTTTCATATGGATAGTGAATTGATTTTGTGGGTCACAAATCCCACCATGGTTTTTCCTCTTTGAGGTTTTCTACGTATAAAATTTTGTGTTATGGTGTTCATTCATGTGGCTAGTTAATTTACTTCATGTTATATGTTTATTTATTTACCAGTTTATATGTGTATGTTATAATAAGTTAAAATCTTGTTTTACCCGTAGAACCCTGATTCACCCCCCTCTCAGTGTTCTTGGATTCCTTGTACTCCAATAGAATTATTAGCAATGATTGCTAAAAATAAAGGACAATTTATTTCAAAATCAAGGAGACTGAAACTATTGGAAGGAAAAATTTAGGAAGTAGAAGATGATACTCATCAAGCTACTAAAGTTATTCAACAGATAAATGAACAGTTGAAAAATTATCACAATAAGCCTGATCAAAATGATACCGGAGCTCCACCAGAAATGGACACTGAAGAAATAGTTGTACCAAATGAAGTCTACACTGCCATGGATAAGGGTGACACTACCTCTCCACCTATCATATTCTTTGTGGATGGAACTGAAGATGTTCAGGATACTGTTGATACAACCCGTACGTATAATGAACCAGTTAAAGAAAAAGAACAGGCACCAGGGAAGGTCGAGGAACAAAAGTAGAGGAAGCACTGGGTACTAAAGAAAGTGTGGAAATGCAACCACCAATGGAAAAATAACATAATTTTGAGAGTCAACTACCACCGATCATTCCACCTACATAGAAGGAACAGACAGAGATAAGGAAAGAGAAACTAGAGAAGAAGGCAGAAGAAAAAAAGGATGAAGAGGAGAAAATAGAGAAGAAGGAGAAAACAATAGCTGAGGATGATGATGACTCAATTAGGATTAAAGGTCATATAGATATGGATAATTTGAGTGCCTCTGAATTAATGGAGATTGCTACTGCTATGCAATATCAAGCACAAAATAAGAGGTTGAAAGAGAAGAAACGAGAAGCAGAGACCATTCAAACTGTTGTTGACATTTTGTCAAGTCTCCTACCAAAGACTGATATAGGTAATCTATCCACCCCTATTGCTAAGCTTGGACAGTTGGTTGTTGATTCCAGTGAACAACTAAAATCACTTGAAAAGTCAGCTCTTGCTTTAGTAGAAAAATATTATAAGAAGAAAAGGGGAGAAAAAGATTTTAGAAATCGACAAAGGCAAGGTCGCTTTAACAGTGAACAAAGATCTTTTGAAAATTGGAATAGAAACTGGCAGTAAGATTTTGGCCACTATATCTAAAGTATCATTATTTTCTTCTAACTTATAGAAAAAGAGAAGATACAGAGAAGGAACTAGAAAGGATAAGTGATGCTTACATACTGGTACAAGATTCCGCTTTGAATTTTGGTAAATTTGTTGATGCCTTACAACACATATTAGAATTTTATGATTTTGAATAGGTGAAGCAGATAAGATCCTTGAAGGAGTTGAAGAATTAGCTAATTCCAAAATTTGAATTCTTACAATGAGCATACAAGAATTCTAAAGAAATTTTGGCTATCCCAGAGATGAGCACTGTCGATGCTATGGAAGAATTTGCTGCACAAATTTTGACACATGTTGAAATCACTGAGACTCTGTTAGAAACTTGGGAAAATGACCTTAAGCAGTTGAAGTTTCATTGCAGTGACATTTTATTGAGAATTGCATTGTAAAGACTTCAAAACTCTTATATTTATCTATATATGCAATTTTTGATGACGAATTTTGATGTAATGTATGTATTTTACTTTTCTATTTGGCATTGTTGTCAAAGGGGGAGTAGAATTAGTTTAAGAGTCAAAATTTTGTATGTACTGTTAAGGGGGAGTTTGTACATTTTTTTTTGTAAGCACACTTAGTTGTCAAAATTTTCCCAAGTGTTGCCATCAATGCCAAAGGGGGGGAATGTTGGCATGATGATGATTTTTATATTTGATGACTTCATGTGTTGTCATTGATGGCACACATATGTTTAAACCAGTACTACTATTAAGTCATATGTATTGTTAACCAGTATCATTTCTATAGAGTAAGTTCAACCTATATGAAGATGTCTAAATCGATACATGTAGACAATTGATATATGCAGTTAAGACAATCGGTTTTGGTCAGTTCTATTGTTACCAGTTTTGAGATGCAGGAGAGAGAGACAAGGAGGCGCGTGGAGACAATCACCTAGTATGAATTCAAGTGAATTGGTCTGTGAGTTTGAAGCGGTCAACACTTAATTGGTATCAATGTTCTAACTAGTTTCCGAATTTGTGTGATGAGTTATCACCGATTGTGATGAGTTACAGCCAACTGACACTTTGGTGGTGATTTGTGTCGTGTTAAGGAAGATTGTCTAGATACACCGAACCTAGGAAATTGTGTCAAGGTTCAGGAGCCAACATGAAATCTAATGTCTATAAAAAGACATTGTGATGAGTTATTTGACATAGAAGATACAAGTTATGTTATGAGTTGGAGTTGATGTGATTTGTTGAAGGTATTACAGAGTATGTCGATGATGCACTAGTGTAATTTATGTGCAGAAAAGGATCTAAACAAGTAGAAGGTGTTATTCTTAGATCATTCCCACTATTGTTCTCTAACAACTACAACAGTAAAATCCCTTAACCGGGTAATCTCTAACAAGCTTCATCGTATAAATCCTATAACAAGGTGATTCATTAACTTGGATCTAAATCCTCCACTGAGGTTACCTTTAACCAGGTATAGCTCCTAACAGGGCTTGGGATATTTAACAGGATTTGCTCCTAACAGAGCATTTGTAGAACCTTAACTGGTCAGTTATCTATTTCTGTAGATAGTTAACTTGTGAGTTCCATCTCACCATGGTTTTTCCCAGTTGGTTTTTCCACGTATAAATATTTGTGTTATGGTGAATGTTTTGATTGTGGTGAATGCTTTTATAACACTTTGGATTATATGCAAAGTCATTGGTGAATTGGTTAGTGTTTTTACCGATCTATAATTACAGTTTTTGTTGTCATTGATTCACCCCCTTCTCAATGCTTTATAAGTTTATAAAAGAGGATATACTAGAGGAAGAGGAACCAGTACACATTAGAACAAGGACAAGGAAGTGAGCAAATAAGGTAATAATACCAAAAGGATGATAGAAATTTCTATTGGAGGAGAGAACCAGATGGTTACTGGAATGAGAACTTTGGAAAACAAGCTGAGCACATTTAGAGGAACTTTCTTTAAGTGTGGAGGAGAAGGACACCGTACATTCAAATGTAAGAAGATAGAGGCTACCGAAAGAGCAACAGTGGTGGAAGAAAAACCCACTGGATCAGACAATAAATTGGAAGATGGAGAAATGTTGATGATGAGGAGAGCTTTGTATCATACTGGAGGATATGAAGAACCCTTGCAGAGGAAGAATCTATTCAAGACCAGATGTAAGGTATCTAGTAATTGTTGTAAAGTTGTTACTGATAGTGGTAGTTTAGATATCTTGTTTCAGAAGAGATGGTGAATAAGTTGAAATTGGAGAGATTGAAACACCCTAAGCCTTATCAGATAGCATGGATTCAAGATGAACATAAGTTGTTAGTAAGTGAATAGTGTTTGGTAAAATTGAAAATTCAAAATTATCATGATGAAGTTTTGTGTGATATTATGCATATGGATATTTGTCATCTTTTGTTGGGAAGACCTTGGCAGTTTGATAGACAGGAAATACATGATGGAAGGAAGAATACATACACTATTGTGGCTAATGGGATGAAGCAAACCTTGTTACCTTTGGAGGAACCTTTGAAGAATGAAGTCTATACAAATAACATAATTTGTTTAGTAGATGGAAGGAAATTCATGGATGGACTTAGACATGAGAATGTGTCTTTTGCCTTAATTCTTAAGAAGACTGAGAGACCAGAACTGAAAGCAAAGTAACCGAAAGAGATAAGAGATTTGATGACAGAATATGAGGACATCATTTTAGATAATGTACCTAATGGATTATTACCTATTAGAATTATTAGTTATTGCATGGACTTGGTTCCCGCAACTAGTTTGCCTAACAGAGCTGCACACCGATTGACATCGACAGAGAATGAAGAATTGAACAGATAAATGCAGGAGTTGTTGAAGAAAGGTTTGATTAAGGAGAGTCTAAGCCCTTGTGCAGTACCAACAGTATTAGTACCTAAGAAGAATTGAGAATGGAGGATGTGTACTGATTCAAGAATAATAAACAAGATCACAATGAAATACCGATTTCCTTTGCCTAGGATGGATGACATAAAGGACTATTTGAGTAGAGAAAAATACTTTACAAAGATAGATTTGAAGAGTGGATATCATCAGATCAGGATTAGAGAAGGTGATGAGTGGAAGATAGCATTTAAGACAAATGAAGGACTATATGAATGGTTGGTGATTCTTTTTGGGTTGACTAATGCACTGAGTACTTTCATGAGGCTGATGAATGAGGTATTGAAGAAATTATTGGGTAAGTTTGTTATTGTGTATTTGGATGACATTCTAATTTTCAATAAAACAAAAGCGGAGCATTTTTTGTAGTTAAGACAAGTTTTGCAGAGGTTGAGAGAAGAAAAGTTGATGATCAACATCAAGAAGTGTACTTTCATGAATGATGAGTTAGTATATTGAGGATTTGTGATATCTGAAGATGGTTTAAAGATGGACCTTGAGAAATTGAAAGCCATTGTTGAATGGCCTACACTGGAAAGCATTGGAGAAGTAAGGTCATTTCATGGATTGGCTAGTTTTTACCAGAAGTTTATCAAAAATTTCAGTTCAGTTTGTAACCCTATGACTGAGACCATGAGAGGAGATCAGAAGGAATTCAAGTGAATCGTAGGAGAAAAAAAGAAGTTTTGAATTGTTGAAGCAGAAAGTGACTGAGCAACCTGTGTTAGCTTTATCGGATTTCAATAAGGTATTTCAAGTGGATTGTGATGCAAGTGAAATAGCAATAGGAGCAGTTTTGAGTCACAAAGGGAGAGCAGTAGCATATTTCAGTGAGAAATTGAATGATGCCTGGAAGAGATAATCAATGTATGACCAGTAATTTTATGCCATAGTTCAACCCTTGAAGAAATGGAGACACTACTTGTTGCCTAATGAGTTTGTGTTGTATACAGATCATCAAGCTTTGTAGTATTTCAATAGTTAGAGTAAGTTGAATCAGAGACATATGAGATGGGTATAATTCTTGTAGAGTTACACCTTTATGTTGAAATATAAAAGTGGGAAATCTAACAAAGTTGTTGATGCATTGAGTAGGAGAAGGAATTTCCTGACAGAGATGAGAGTGACAATATTAGGTTTTGAAGATTTGAAGACCTTGTATGATGAAGACCCAGATTTTGCAGAACCTTGGAAAGCATGTAGAGAAATGGTTATGGTTGATAGGAGAAAATGATTGGATTATTTAATTTAGGATGGGATGTTATTTAGGGGAGTTCAGTTGTGCATATCTAAGAGTTCCATGAGAGAGAACCTAATAAAAGAGGAGCAGAGTGGAGGTTTAGCTGGACACTTTGGCATTGATAAAATAGTTGCATTGGTGAGTGAGGAGTACTTTTGGCCCAGATTCATAAGGATTTTTAGAGATATGTGCAAAGTTGTAGAGTTTGTCAAGTTGCAAAAGGTAGTAGTCAGAATGGAGGATTGTATAAACCTTTGATAGTACCAGTAAGACCTTGGCAGGATATAATCATGGATTTTGCACTTGGATTGCCTAAGACACCGAGAGGGAATGATTCTATATTTGTGGTAGTGGATAAATTTTTCGAAGATGGATCATTTCATACCTTGTAAGAAGACATCAGATGCATTATATGTAGCAAACCTATTTTTTAAGGAAGTGGTGAGATTGCATGGATTACCTCAGAGAATAGTTTCAGACAAAGACACTAAGTTTGTTGGCTATTTTGGGAGAACATTTTGGAAGAAGATGAAGATAGTTTTGAAGTTCAGTTCTACTTTTCATCCATAGACTGATGGATAGAAAAAAGTTGTTAACTGGAGTTTGCAAAACTTGTTGAGATGTTTAGTGGGAGATTAAACCAAAAGTTTGTTGAACACAAAGTACCACTGAGAGGGGGGTGAATCAGTGGTTCCTAAACTCTTTTGAATTTTAAAGAAACTTCAGAATACTAGTTGTTATCTTAAGAACTAAATAATAAAACTAGTAAAGCACATGAGGAAACCAAAGAAGACAGTCACACAAATGCAACCCGCAACACCAGATGTACAAGGGAAACCCAGTAAGGAAAAAACCTCGGTGAGAAATGTTGTTGGAGACTACTACTCCAATCCAGCCTCACAAGTGAAATACTGAATTACAAAGATTTGGGGCACCAACCCAAGGAGCACCAAACCATACACCAAGCTCCAACTTGGTGATGTATATTGAAATATTATTTAGATTATTGCTTCTTGTTGCAAATGAATTCTGCAACTCTTGATGAAATGGGTCTCTGTCGGTTAACAATCTTCTCCTCTTTACTGGATCTCACACTAGTAGTCAATAGATAGCTCTCACTGATTCTTGGCCTCTCTTCTCTCTCTCTCTCTCTCTCTCTCTCACTCTCTCATAGCCTCACAAGCCACTATGTCACACTTGGATGCCTTCTTGATCAATCACACTTCACTAGTTTTCTCAACTATTAGACCCGCTACAGTTATACCAGTATTCTATCACTACTGGTTAAACCCTCTTACCAGTTCACTTGTTAACTCACTCTACAAATTTTCTTAGAGTAAATTCTAAGGGAGATGATCCTTCTCTTTGATCAAGCTCTCTTCACTCCTTTTTTTTCCTCAAGCATCCACCTTTTCTATTTCGAGCTCATGTATTTATAATTGTGGATTCCCACCAAGAACTCATTCAAACACTATCATGTTAGTTTTTTCCTTCTCCAAATCGATCCGAAACCCATTTGATTTGATCTACTTTTCTAGGGATAAGATATTCATGACATTGATCAATCACCAGCAAAGCTTTGCATTCCAATGTGCATTTTCTAAATCTAGAGGTCTGCAACATGCTTTTCTTCTTTTCTCTATCATCCGCCATTAATGGCTTTGTTGTTTCCTTCACCAAATAGTTATGAAGGTCAAATCTTCTTTTGCAGGATCAGTTCAGTCACTTTGCTAGCTTGCCTTTCTTGAGCCGCAATCCTCTGGCATCCTCTGTGACTTGTGGGTTCCTCATAAAAAGATGACTTACTTACAAATTTGTTACATCAATGCACACTCCACTGAATTGTGCAAAACCTCCACCTGGCATCCAGCTATGATGCTCGTTGACACCCACCTTTGCTTGGATTTGTATGTCAACTTTGACATACTTTGTCAACCAAGGTTGACTATCAGTTTATTTTATCTTACCAGTACAACCATCAAACATTCTCTCTATTTTGTTCACTAGTTTTTGTGCCTTCATAACAAACAAACGACCTTCATCCTGGTTTATGCCTTACCGGTAAGCCTTCTTTACCGATAGATGATGTTCGTATTATGGATGACTTTGTCACGTGTTGCATTGGTTTTGTCATTGATGTCAACACTTATTCTTCTAGAGGTCTACATTCTTGATATGGCACTATGGTTATATTGGTTTATTGTTGAACTGACACATTGCATGGTTAGTGGCTTATGCACAGTCACTAGTATATGCTTCATCGACAGGTTATATTGTTCACCAACAGTGATGATAACTTGTTATCATCTGTAGATCATTTGGTTATGTTGAAGACATGGATTGGATGTTTGGATTTGGCATTTTTCTTTTTGGTCTAATCGTATTGACATATTTTCCTTTACCAGCAATTAAGTCTAGGTTATAGACCGATATATAATATCTATTCTAGATCAGCACGAAACGTTTTGGAAATGATTTATTGATTGGATAATGTATAAATGTATTGAGTCGACATATTGTATTGCATCAAGACTTATTTGTAATTGATTCAATTGTAATATCTTTAGTGAGCCTACCTTAGCATAAGGTCTTAGATTTTGTATAAATGATTGTAAGATCTTATTGAAGATCGATCATTATGAGTGTGTGCGAATATTGAAGAGTGAAAAATAAGAAGATCCTTGTGCAAATCACATAGACATTAGCCGAAGGTTGAAGGAAAGGTTATGAAGGTGTTTGGAACTCATGGTCAGAGCTTAAACTGGTATTGAATCCAACATTGCAGATGCTATTCTGAAGCAGTACATTGTTATTGGATTTAACCATCGAACTGTAGTCAGTGTGACTCCTATTTTGTGATTGAGCAGTGAGCTCTAGGTGGTTGGCCTTTCTGCATGTGCAGACCCCATTTCTATACACTTTCTATCTACAGTAGTATCATTTGATTGTGGGTAAGGTTTCCCACCGTGGTTTTTCCCCTTACAGGGTTTCCGCATCAAAATCTTTGTGTCATGTGTTGTGGATGTTGTTTCTCTTTCTGTTTCATCCATTAAGTTATACCAGTACTACTATAACTGTTAAACTATTTTTGTAAGGAAAGCACAGTGCAGAAAAATAATTCCCTAATGTTACTTTACAGGGGAAACAAGACTACTATGTTTTATAAGTTTACAAAATACTAAGATTAGCATATATGAAATAGGGACAATATCAGAATTCAAACATACACAGAGATAAACACCATGAATTTATGTGGGAAACCCTTTCAAGAAAAAACCCACCACTGACAAGAAGATCACTTTATTCTCAGCAAAGAAACTTTACAATAAAGTTTGTTATCACAACACAAATGTTCACTCTGATCACTTCGGTTACACAACACAGTATATGGCTTATCATCAGAACAACAACCATGTTCGAGTCTCCTCTTGGCTTCATATACATTTTCATGTCGACCGTTCAACTGTCAGTTTGCACCAATCAGTTAGATATCTAACTGTCTGCATCGGTCTGCAATCATGAGAAAACAATTATCCCACATGCATCCAGGAATCGAACTAGTTTGTATTCAAAAACCTCGATTCAGACAAGTCAACTCCATTGGGTATCGAGAAGACAAACAATCAACTATCCTAAATGTATGATCTTTCTCTCTACGCTCTGGCCTGTGGCACCCCCTAATTGGTTCTGGGTCCCTACTCTAATAGATTAGCATGACCTCACTATCCGCCCAGAATTGTTCTTTGTCGCTAGGTCACGATGGAAAGTCTCATGAGAAATTTCCCATCGCGACCTGGCGACCACCATTGAATCTTCTGTGGTCACGGACCGATCATTTTGATCTGCTCAGCCTTTAATTCTCCTTAGCCACTCTCCTGTCAGGTCCCACAACTTGGTCGCCATGTTGTGAGGAATATACTAATGAGCAGTTTCCCATCATGACATAATGACCACCATTGGATCAACCTTGATCACCATTTGATCATCTCCAATTTGTACGACCCTTATCTCACCTGGACCGCTCACTTATGCTAGGCCCCACCATGGCCACCAAGTCATAGGAAATAACATATGTGCATCTTTCCATAGTGGTAAAGTGATGATCGCTGGATTAGGATCTAAACTGCAAGTCTTTTATCCTTTCATCCATCCGATAACCGATGCTACCCTAATGACCGAAGATGACTTTGTTGGGTCATCAGGATGACTTCAAGCCTGCTACTCTGAGCTCCAATATGTCGAGTTCATCGGCAAAGGATATATCAATAGAGTTCACGGATTTTATTCACACTGTTTCATCGGGTAGAGTTAACTCGATCAGTATGAACAAAGGTCAAGTAAATTAGAGGCATAATTCCAACAAAATCCCACTTGATAAGGAATTCACTGGACTATTTGGGAACTTTCCAAACATTATAGAGAGGGATGGGTACTAAGACCCATTGAGTTAGAACACCACCTAAACTTGTGAGTGCTCACCGATTTTGTTAATGCGTTCGCAACATTTTCCTGAGTGTCTACCTTGTTCAGATTAACCTTTCCATCTTCTACCATGTCACACACAAAATGGAATTGCACATCTATATGTTTAGACTTGGCATGGTATGTAGGATTATTCACTAAACATATAGCACTCTGACTATCACTTCACACTTCAACCTGCCCTACATCAAAACCAATATCTATACTCAAACGCCTGAGCCAAACAACTTCTTTACAAGCATGTGTGGCTTTCATGTACTCTTCCTCTCTAGTGGACAAAGTGACTACAGACTGTCACTTGCTCATCCAACTTATTTCTCCACCATTCAGAACAAAAATGTATCCACTAGTGGATCTTCTACTGTCAATGTCCCCTGCCCAATCAGAATCTGCATAACCACAAATGCTGATAGTTCTCTTTGAATCATTCAGATTACCATGATAACATAATGCAAAGTCTAAAGTACCATTCAGATATCTAAAATCTCTCTTTACAACATCCCAATGTGGTCTTCCTGGGTTTGACATAAATCTTCTTAATACTCCCACTGGTTGGGCAATGTCTGCCCTTGTACAAATCATTGCATACATCAAGATGCCAAAAGCACTTGCATAAGGTATACTCTTCATGTCATCTATCTCCTCTAGAGATTTTGGATTGTCATGCACAGACAGTTTGGTTCCCTGCAAAATAGGAACAACCTGTTGTTTACAGTCAGACATATTAAACTTATCAAGAACACTAGTGATGTACTTTCTCTGGATGAGCTAGAGTTTTCTCTTAGACCTGTCCCTCTTGATTTCCATTCCTAGAATGTAGTTTGCTGACCCCAAATCTTTCATTTCAAACTTCAAGGATAATTGGGACTTCAAGTTTGAGATCATACCTCTGTTATTTCCAAGGAACAACATGTCGTCAACATAAAAAGCAATAATAAGGATCTTATCATCTTCAACCTTGTAGTACACACAATGATCGACTTTTGGTCTCACAAATCCCAAAGACAACACAAACGTATCATATTTTTGATACCACATTCTGGGAGACTACTTCAAACCATAAAGAGACTTCTTTAGTTTACATACCAAATGTTCTTTACCCTTTTTCACAAAGTGCTCAAGTTGGCACATATAGATTTCTTCTTCAAGGTCCCCATGAAGAAATGTTGTTTTCACATCAATTTGCTTGACTTCCCAATCATATACAGCTGCAAGTGACAAAAGAAATCTAATAGATGTCATCTTAGATACAAGAGAAAAGATTTCTCCATAGTCAATACCTTCCTTTTGAGAATACCCCTTCGCGACCAATCTGGCCTTGTACTTGTCAATGCTGCCATTTAGACAATACTTCCTTTTGAAAACCCATTTACAACCCACTGGCTTTATGCCTTTAGGCAAGGATACCAGATTCCATGTTCTATTCTTGTCCAAAGATTTCATTTCATCATTCGTGGCTTCCAGCCAAGAATCTGAATCTGACATATCCATGGCTTCTTTTACAGTACTAGGCTCATTAGTATCAGCAAGTAAAGCATAGGCACAATTTACATTCAACATTGAAAAATTATACCTATCTGGGGTAATCCTATTAGGTTGTCGCCTCTCTCATGTGGATTTTTTTACACTTGTGGTGAAGCTTCATTTTGTTCTACATCTGAACTTTCAGAGCTACTTGAACTCTCTTCATTCTCATCTTCAGGTACATCTGCAGTTGTCACTTCTTCTCCTAGTGGAAATTCAACCACATCCTTCTCTTTTTCCTTCTCTATTGGTTTATCTATAGACATAGGTTTCAGCTCTCGGAAGATGACACTTCTATTGTACACAACCTTTCTAGTCTTAGGATTCCAAAGCTTGTATCCTTTAACTCCAACTCCATATCTAATGAAAATACATTTGACTACTTTGTTATCCAATTTAGATCTTTTAACATCAGGCACATGTGCATATGCCTCTGAACCAAACACATGAATATGTCTTAGAGAAGGTTTCTTACCAGACCATGCTTTCATAGGTGTCTTGTCTACTAATGTTGCTATGGGTGACTGGTTCAATAGGTAACATGCTGTAGCAATTGCTTGTACCCAAAAATTATGTTCCAGTCCAACACTACTCAACATGCTTCTTGCTTTCTCCATCAGAGACCGATTCAACCTTTTAGCAACTCCATTTTTTTGTGGAGTATAAGGTGTAGTTCTATGTCTTTTGATTCCATGGTCTATATAGTACTTGTCAAAATCTATATTGCAATACTCACCACCGTTATCAGTTCTTAAACATTTTCTTCTCCTTCCAGTCTGATTTTCAACCAAGTTTTTAACTTCCTTACACCAACTGAACACTTCTGACTTACTGTTCAGAAAATAAACAAATGTCCTTCTCGAATAATCATCAACAAAGGATACATAGTACTATGATTTAGACAAAGAAGGTACATCCACTAGACCAAACACATCAGAATGCACATAGTCTAGAATGTCAGAAGATTTATGAGGACTTGAATAAAATTGAACACGGTTTTGTTTTCCGTATATGCAATGTTCATAGAAATCAAACTCAAGGTTACAATCAGTAAGTCCTACTATATTTTTACTCTTTAAAGTTTTCAAACCTTTATCACCAATGTGACCAAGCCTATAATGCCAGAGCATTGTCTTTTCTGTAGGAAGTTTAGCTTCCATATAATTTACATCATATGTCAACTTAGTAGTTCTATCAGATTTCTTAGTGACTATATTACAACACACAGGTTCAACATTTAACTTGTACAATGTACCAATGCGTTCACCCTTAGCCAAACTAATAGACCCTCTAGTCATCTTACAACCACCAGACACAAATGTTACTTGGACTCTAGCATCATTCAGCTTGCTTACAGAAAGTAGGTTTCTTGCCAAACCGTGTATGTGCAGAACTCCATTGATTCCATTTATTCTCCCATCAGGAAATTGGATTTTAATTCTTCCTCTCCCAACAATCTCCAGTGTTGAGTCACTTGCTAAGTGTTAGTCTAAAATTTTGGTTTCCCTTCTATCCTTCCTGTAAGAAATAAAATAACTATGTATGCATATGAAAAGATCAAGGAAATAGAACTCAAGAGTAACATATAACAAGGTTTTGAGACCTTCTACACTTTGAACTTATCCAAAGTTCAGGTGGGTATACCTTTTGTGAATATTTTCACACTTTAAAATTGAGATCCACAGTAAACGAGTGCTAAAAACCTATGGATTTGATTACCTCAATGAAACTGAAACACTAAAAGAAAAACTTGTATTCATTTTCAGTATTGATCTTCAAGAAAAGATAGAAAGAAATCCTACAATCAGATACCAGTGCCTTATCCAGGCCATAGAGTCAGCTAAATCAAGCAAGAGTTTTCAAAACTGAACATTCTTATACATTTCATCGCTTCGACTTTCATGAACCCCATATATGCCAAGCATATACATAGGTTCTGTCCCATTTAACTAAAACAATTCATCAGATCCATAGCTATTACTACTTATCAAATTGCCATTAGTTTTATATTCAAAGTCATACTATATATTCTAGTAGGTTAGTATTACCGAATCATGCAGTCGGTACACACAGAGAAGTTGGTATGAACAGTCTAGTCGGTTACAGAAGAAAACAGTCACAAAACGTAGTATTCATCGAGCTGTTTACTGAGTATCTTTTCATGGCTACTGAGCAGTAAAGATAATACACCGAGTTGATATACACTGAGTGAAATGTGTTACTAGATTCATTGAACCTAGACACACATATGAAAACGTGTTGCAAGATCGAGGCACACAGAACCATTATCACATTGGAAATTGCACATATAGATTTTGTATAATTTTGTGGTCATCTAACCAATGAAATATTTTGCATGGTTATTTATTCAAGAAATCATGTTTGTAAGATCGAAGCAATGAATCAGATCACCAAAATAAGAAGTCTATTTATACAGCATTAATTTAGGGTTAGAAATATATGTGAATGTGAGAAATGTGTGTGCATATGTGTATGAAGCAAGACTTATGTGATACATGAGAAATCACAGAGTATTATGACTGTTACAGAGACACAGAGGTCATCGAGAAGGTTATCAGAGAACAGTCGAAGAACAAAGTAAACAGAAGGGTTTACCGAGGTATGCTATAAGCTAGGTAATCTTATTTTGAGCACATAGAATCTGCTACAGCATTTCAGATGTAAAGTTGCAGATATTTGTAAAGTTTTATTGTAATATTTTGAAGTTGTAAGAGAAACCTTTAACAGGGTAGAAGACTCTAATCAAGTCTATAAATTGTAAATCCTCTAGCCAGGTGCAACATTTATATAGTGTTGTAAAATCCTTTAGCAAGGTAGATCCAACTGATCTTGTTACTCCTAACAGGGTAAGCTATCAAAAATAGCTAAATGTAGCTCTAATCGAGCAATCTTTATTATTGCAGTAGTGAAGTTGTGGGTGCCATCCCCACCGCAGTTTTTCTCTCTAACCAAGGGTTTCTACATGACCAAAATATATGTGTTATGGAGTGAATCATGTATGATTGTTATCTGTTTGTTTTAACTTTATTTTATGTTACTGCACTATTCTGTTTATGCATAACAGTAAATATATTATTGAAGAAAGGTTTTGAAGTACTGATTCACCCCTCCCCTCTCAGTACATTAGCTTTCCATATTGGGCCTAACAATTAGTATCAGAGCTTGAATCTTGGAAAAGGGTTTAACTACCTAAAGAGAAAGATCTTATCAATGGAAGGCTACAAACTATCTCGGAGGATTGTGTATCTACAAGAAGAGCTAGATAATTCAAATCAAGTGATTGCAGACATGCAAAGGCAAATGCAAAAATATCTGAAAGTAAGGAGAAGATTATCTAATGACTTGCAGGATTCTCAAGAGTTAGTGGAGCAAATCGAGACATCATCTGAGAACAGTATATCTGAAGAAACTGAAGAAATGATTGGACAATTGAAAGAAAAGAACAAGGCACTAGTTGATCAACTAAAAGTAATGAAAAGAGAACATGAACATTTCAGCACACAGATGACTGAAAATCTTGATGCATTGAGGACAACCGAGGACAAAGTAAGAGATCTAGAAAAAGAGAAACAACAACTTGAAGCTTTAGTATCTGATAAGGATGATGAAATCATAAGGTTGATTGGGATTCAATAAAATATGATAGATAAACTAGGTTATGCACATCATGAAGCAATTATGAAGAATGATGAAAATCAATCATTGAAACTTGAAATATCAAGGTTGACTGGTGAACTTGAAACAAAGAAGAAATCCAAAGAAACATTGGAAAAAAGTTATGAAGCATCAAAGATGTTGGATGAGCAACTGAACACAAGACAACCCTACAAAGATGCAGAACTCAGTTACAAAGGAAAAGACTCTACCAAGAAGGGAATCTGCACTACCGAGAGAGGAGAATCATCAAAGAAAGCTGTAAACAGGATTAACATCGAAAGAAAGAAGCCTATTTGCTACTGCTATGGAAATCAAGGTCATACTGCCAACATATGCCAGATCAAAAAAGGTAAGCAACCAAATACCACTAAGACCAATGGTTATTGTTACAATTGCAATAAATATGGTCGCACATCTAACCAATGTAGGACAAAGTTTGTTAACAATTATCAGAAGGCAAAATTCAAAGGGTTTTGTAAAAACTGCAATAGATATGGACATAGTATTGAAAAGTGTTGGTTTAAGCAAAAGAACCACATGTGGTCTATACACCGAGCAAATACTAGAGGTTATCGAACTCACACAGATCCTTACTGACAATATTCTGCAATACCATGGGATTACAATACAAGGATATGGTGTGAATGTTGTGGAAGATATGGACATATAAGTGCCAACTGCTTTATAAGGTTTGGAATGAATAACCAAAGATCATGGATAAATCCTGGTATGGCATGTTTTCATTGTCACAAAGTTGGACACTTGGCTGGAGATTGCAGAGATCAACCTAGAGAAGACACTGAGGAAATAAAAGAGAAATAAAAGATGATTTGGAGAAAGAAGGAAATTGTGTCAAATAAAGAAAGCACCTTACCTACCGAGTTAGGTACTCCCACTCCAAATTAATCGGTAAAGGTATGAAGGGACTGCATTCTCACAAGGTTAAATCTTAAACAGTTCCTATTTTAGTATGTACTGAATTCAAAATCTGCATAGTAAGATGTAGTAGTAAGTTTGAAATTCTATCAAAGTCTTTTGGAGCACTTTACATGAAAACTGTTAAGTCAGTGAATTCAAGAAGCCTGTCAAGTCAGTATATGAAGGAAATCTGGTTACTCGATTAAAGCCCAAGAAAAGGGGAAAGAAAGTTAAGTGAACCAAGTGCATTTAATGTCTTTGACCTAACTTGCATGGAGCCTGATAAGGTATTTTTGAGTACTTAAAGGTTTTTCGCGGTCATTTTCATTCACCAAGTTTTCGAGAAGCAGAGCAGAGCGAATCAAGGTGATCAAACCATCTTCAAAGCAAAATCAAAGGTATTTACATTGAATCTCATCGCATTGTTAAGCTGGTTTACCGAACTCATTAAGTTGTTATTATCTACTGAGTGTGAAGTGTCTACCATTTGTTAAAGTTCTCAAGCCCTAAGGTTCCTATGTCAATTTTTATCTGAAATCAAATGGCACCTAAGATCCAAGACCCCATTGTTGTCACAAATGTAGAAAAGCCCTCACTAAAATACTCTTTGACTCCCAAAATTGCATCTGAATCGGATGACAAAACTACCTTTTCACTCATCCCGGATCGAGTCTTGTTAGTCGAGGATGTGAGATTCTTCACAAAATGTCATGTTGAAGAACTCGGTCATGTTGAGATCAAAGATGCATATGATGAATTGTGCATAGATGGTAAAATGGATAGTAAGTATGAGCATATTAAAATCAAGGGATTGACTAAAGCCCTAACCTATCCATGTGTGTTCAAACCCTAGTGGGTCAAGTTTGTACTAAGCTGAGTGCATGATGATTTCATGTGGCTACAAGAGAAACCATTTAAGATCACTAAAGAAATCATTCATCTGATCACCGGGTATCCTATCTATGATCATGCCCGAGCACAGAAAATGATATCACAGAAGGAATTGATCAATTTGACTGGAGTTGAATCAGATTGTAGAGGTCTGAAGTTGAACAATGTCACTGATCCTGAACTCAAATTTGCCATTAGAGTAATTGGTTACTGTTTCTTCCAATCGGCAAGGGAAAATAGTGTACCCTATGTAGCAGTGGACTTAGCATACAAAATTGTTAAGAAAGGCATGAAAATTGACTTGTGTGAAGTATTGCTGAAGAACTTGTTTGAAAATCTGAACACAATCAGGAAGCCGAAGAAGAACAACTCGACAAATACTCTAAAATTTGGATCACTACTTGTATGTATGTTTTTCTACTTTGAGAAGTTTTTTCCATCAGTCCGTAAAGTTGTTTGGGAACTACACCGGCCAATCACCCATCAAATCAATGACTTCATCAAGAAGTTAGGTGAAAACTTTAATGATATAATGGATGATTACTTCAGTAAGTTCCAAGAGAAAATGCATAATAGGTACCAGATTCCACCACAGCTGGTAGAAAAATACAAAGATGAAATATGTTTTGAGATCGACACCGATTACTATTATGTGAATGCTGTGGAACCGAGGACTCAATCTTTGTCACCTATGGGTTATGAGATTGATTTTGATATCACACAACAACAAATTGATGCCTATCTATCATTTCCAAGGCATACTACCAAGCTGAGGTATGGAACCTATGAAGAGGTGAAGGAAAAAGTAAAAATGAGCATTGTAGTACCTAAGGCTACAAGAAAAGCTACAAAGATGATTAAGGCATTAACTGGGAAATTTGGAGAAGAGTCTTCCTCCACACCTATCAAAGGAGTTCTAGCCATCACCGAAGAGGAGATAGAACCCAAGAAGCAGCCATTACACTTAGCACTGAATTGCCTAAGGGAAAAGTGTTGAAGAGAAAGAAATAGGACACTTCAATGGCCCTACCAACCCCTCCAACAAAGAGACCTAACACAAGGGCATTTGCTGCATCACCGAGTAAGAAACAAAAGACTGTTGTCATTCCTAAGGTAACTAGAACTTACAAGAAATCTACTCAGAGACTCATTTTGCCAAAAGAGTCGAGTGATACCGAATCTGAAGATGCAAATAAATTTCAGATTGTGAAAAGCAAGAAGGTAGATGTACATAGTGTAGAAATTTTTTGTAATAATCTAAAGGAATATGGTGGATTTGGTGGATTCAGATTTGTCAAATATGAATCTAGATCTACTGATGAAAAGAGGCAAATTGAAGAAGCTGTCATTTGCACACTTCTCAAATTCTGAGTGGTCCCATTAGAAGTATGTAATTCTATTCCTAAGGAATTATATGCACATATTGAAACCAGATGGCAATATGCCCTAGACTCGGAGAAACAAATCAGAGAAAGAAGTTTGGTGCATCTCTTTCCTGATATGTCAGTTGATGAAATAAAAGAACATCTGACAAACAACCAAACACAATTTACAGTAAAACAAAAGGCCTTGAAATTGATGAATGGCCTGTATATAGAAGTGGAGAAGGAAACAAAAGAGCAATGGAAGACCATCTTTCGAAGAAAGAATGCTGGTGAACAATCTACAGTGGAAATAGTCGATGTCACCAACCAAGAGCCTAATGTCACTGAGCAAGACCCTGCTGACACCATTCAAATAGATGAAGATATCATGGATGCAGAGGCACCTGAACAAGAAATGATAGAAGGCAATGCTTATGCAAAACTTGTCTCCAGTGAATCTATTTTGGAACAAGTTCAGCCTTACCCACCGATCAATCAACCTGCTACAACCAAAGCTCCTCAGGATACAGGTGAAGGCACCGAAGGTCAAAAGTCTACAACATAAGGTACTTCACAAGAACAAACCTCTCAAGCACCTTCTAGAACGAAAAATGTTACAGCTAAGACACCAAGCATCGAGACACCGAAGGACACTACCGAGGCTAAAGTAACCAACAAAAGTGTTGTCTCTACCGAGCAACCTACCGAGTGTCCTCGAGCCTCTCAAGCTATTGTAGTGGTTCACCTGGTGAAAGGTAAAGAAAAGAAGTTGAAAAAGCATAGTTTCAAAATTGATTTATCAAAACCGATAGTGTTGCCCAATGTAGACATCTCCAAATTGAAAGGGCAAGCACTCATTGAATTTGGTGAACTGTGCAAAGCAAAGGCCAAACAGGAGAAGCAACTGGACATACAAAAGAAGAATAAAGTACTTTAGAAGGTAAAGACCCTACTATCAGATATGCTACCTTCAGCTACAGTATCAACCGATGCAGCCATCCATATTCAATTGGATGAACTCCTAAATCAGATTGAGACATCTGGAGTAGATGCATCTAAATACTTGAGCAAACTAAAAGACAAGGAGCTAACTGCTAAAATGATAGAGGAAGTACAGAAATCCATTATTGTTGGCAAGGTAAAACTTGTCAAATTTATTGCTGAGTTGTCCCATCAACTCAAGCACATTCTTTCATTATTTCAGAAACTCTGCACATTTTCTTTATTTTTTAAGGACATTAAGAATAAAACAGAAGCAATTAAGAAAGAGATCACCGATCTCTCAAATAAGTTGACCCCTGAGCCCAATTCAGTTTAGAATTTTTATACTAAGCTACAACAGCTCATGGCTCAACAATTGGAACTGAGGAATGAAGAACACAAGATCAGGATGGACATAATGACACTTCAAACATTATTCCTTCCTCATCTTTCATCCGTTCAAGAACAGCTAAACCGAGCCACTTATCTCTTTACTACACAAGAGGGAAGCACTTTAGATGGCTTAATTTCTTTATTGGCTGATATTCATGCACAAAATTATTTAATGGATAGTGTAAAGGATGCACTCTCTGTCACTCTCATTGAAGCCAAGACAAAGTAGAAAATCCATTTTTGATTAGTTGCCACCTCCCAATGGTAACTAAATTTTGATGTTTGTCAAAAAGGGGGAGTATATCATATATCATCAAAGTATATAGCATCAAAGTAAACAGGGGGAGTGCATAGTATTCAAAGTATCAAACAATCACAGTGTAGTATACAGGGGGAGTATACCGAGTAGAGAATGAGCAGAATATGTAGAGTATCCAAGAGTAGTGAACCGAGCAATGAGCAGAGGAAATAACAGTGATTATAGAGTATTGATCACCGAGCACACATAATCAGAGTCTTGTACAACATATTGATAAGGGGAGTATATTTGATTATACTATTTCATTGACTAGTGTATATACTGCATGTTTAGTCAAATTTTGTAAAGTATACAGATTTTTGAGTAATGACTTTGAAAGTAGTTTTGTCAAACATCTCAACTAATGTCAAAAGGGGAGATTGTTACTACTTATCAAATTGCCATTAGTTTTATATTCAAAGTCATACTATATATTCTAGTTGGTTAGTATTACCGAATCATGCAGTTGGTACATATAGAGAAGTCAGTATGAACAGTCTAGTCGGTTATAGAAGAAAATAGTCACAGAATGTAGTATTCATCGAGCCATTTACTCAGTATCTTTTCATGGCTACCGAGCAGTAAAGATAATACACCGAGTTGATATACACCGAGTGAAACATGTTACTAGATTCATTGAACCTGGACACACATATGAAAACGTGTTACAAGATCAAGGCACATAGAACCATTATCACATTAGAAATTGCACATACAGATTTTGTATAATTTTGAGGTCATCTAACCAATGAAATATTTTGCATGGTTATTTATTCAAGAAATCATGTTTGTAAGATCGAAGCAATGAATCAGATCACTGACATAAGAAGTCTATTTATACAGCATTAATTTAGGGTTAGAAATATATGTGAATGTGAGAAATGTGTGTGCATATGTGTATGAAGCAAGACTTATGTGATACATGAGAAATCACAGAGTATTATGATTGTTATAGAGACATAGAGGTCACTGAGAAGGTTATTAGAGAACAGTCGAAGAATAGAGTAAACATAAGGGTTTACCAAGTTACAATATGGGTTACCAAGGTATGCTATAAGCTAGGTAATCTTATTTTGAGCACATAGAATCTGCTACAACATTTCAGATGTAAAGTTACAGATATTTGTAAAGTCTTATTGTAATATTTTGAAGTTGTAAGAGAAACCTTTAATAGGGTAAAAGACTCTAATCAAGTCTATAAATTGTAAATCCTCTAACCAAGTGCAACATTTATATAGTGTTGTAAAATCCTTTAGCAAGGTAGATCCAACAGATCTTGTTACTCCTAACAGGGTAACCTATTAGAAATAGCTAAATGTAGCTCTAACTGAGCAATCTTTATTATTGCAATAGTGAAGTTGTGGGTGCCATCCCCACCGCAGTTTTTCTCTCTAACCAAGAGTTTCTGCGTGACCAAAATATATGTGTTATGGAGTGAATCATGTATGATTGTTATCTGTTTGATTTAACTTTATTTTATGTTACTGCACTATTATGTTTATGCATAACAATAAAGATATTATTGAAGAAAGGTTTTGAAGTACTGATTCACCCCTCCCCTCTCAGTACATTAGCTTTCCATATTGGGCCTAACCATAGCAACAAACAATAGATTTGCTGACAGAAATATTTCATGCACATTTAATCCCTCTCCTGAAGAGAAAAGCCAGAAATAACGTTTATAAGATTGCCTTACAATCCATGCTCATTCAAACAACCCTAGATTATCCAAATGAAACCAGCAAACTAAAGAATGCACACCAGAAGACAAAGATATTTTAGGCCTGAAACTTTGATCTGTATATTCATATTCATTCTTGAAAATATTACATAACTCAGAGTAATCTGCTTAAAACCAGATAAAGCCCTAAATATATTTTGCCAGAGCTTCTTTACAAAATTCTTGTGATCCCTTTTTTACTAGTCCTGGTATCCATTTATAATATCATGGATGCTTACAAGCTTCAGACAATTTCTAAGAAAAGTTTGTTACAGACTGTAATATTCTCCAAGAAACAATTACAAGTCCTTTTCAGCATCAATGACCTCTTCAGTTGGTTGCTCCACTGCAACATCTTCTATTTGTTCTAGAATATCTTCTCTTATTCTGGCATACTTGTCTTTCCACTCCTGGAACACGTCATCACACAATCAAGAGAAGGTAACAATCTTCTTCTTCATCCCTTCTAGCCTTTTCCAAGTAACTCTTAACTGCCCAATTCTTGTTTCTATGAAACTATAATGTGATTTTACCTTTTCAATCTCCTCAATTGTTTTGACAAATAAGGACGTGTCATCAGTGTTAATGATTTCATTAACCCTTTGGGATAATTTGTGGTCCAGCTCTTCCAGCCATGCCTTATCCTCTTTTAACTGAGCAGGACCAACAAAACCCCCTGGAAACAACTCATACTTGTGATCAGAATATTCTTTTCTATACAATTGGGCTTTTTTTTCACATTTGCCCTTTCTTCTGGGAGTATATTCATTTCTTTTATGAATTCACAAGTGGATCTGAGATTTTCATTTGCCTCTGCATCTACATGGGATGAACACATAATCTCTAACTCTTTTCCCCTAGGCACCCACTTACTTAGAATTGGTTCCAAAGTGGTCTCATCTTCTCTTAATTCAGTCAAAATATTCAGAATCCTCTTCATAGGAATATGAACGACAGAGGCCCTAACTGAATCAACAAACTTCAAAATTGTGGCTTTTACCTTTTCCTCATATTTACTTGCAAACAGAGCTTGAGCCTGTTTGAACTTTTCCAACTCATGTTGAACAATTTCAGTTGGGTGGAAACTAGAAGGCATAGGAGAAGGGGGATATTCTATGACAGGACTTGTAGGTGGAGGTCTTGTTGGAGAAGAAGCTATCATAAGAGTAGGGTACTCACCTTGATGGTGCTGATCTGCCAATTGACTCTGAAGCCTAGCAATAATGCTATCTCAGTTGGCTATTCCTTCTTTGGCTTCATTATAAGCCTTCAAGATTGTTTCCAATTTCAACTGGAGATTAGCCTTTTCTTTTGCCTCCTTTTCTACCACTACCACACTGAAATTTGCAGTTTCTAAGACTATGCTTGCAGCTTCCACCATCCCTGTATCTTGGACTCTTTTTACAATCATACCTCCTAGGAAACTAGAATCTGAGGCATCTTTCCTTCTTCTATTTTCATCCATTTTCAATTACCACATAGCTAAAGAAGCATTATCTTTGCTGAAGGTCACTCCTTCCATGGGTTTAGTTTTCTTCCTGACCACTTCATGTACCAGAGCATCAGCTATATCCCACTCAAGGAGGATCACAACACTAGCCTTTGATACCATCTCTCTTCCCTTTTCAAGAGTAATGGTCTTGAATTCTTCAATCATTTCTTGTTTTACCTCTTCCTCCACCTGAGTTACATCTCTATGAGGCTGCCCACTCTTCCTTTTTCACATCTGGCCTTAAATTGTTCCATGTTCTATTTCCATACAAATTGCATGAAGGCCCCTGTTGTAACAAAGTTACTATCAGCCAGGAACTCCTCACTAGCTTTCTTGACAGTTGGGTCTAACTCTTTACCTTTGAGCTCACCTTCATTCAAGTTCATCTCAGCACTAGGTGGCTCTTCTGGCATCCCTTCTTGTGTCTCCTCATATGTGTAGGTAATCTCCTCGAGACTCCCTAACTGTAACAACTGTTTGGCCACGGCCTGCTCATCTCCTATGTGGATAGGGGACTGGGATGGAGAATACAGAGGCTCATTTGTCTGCACTTCCTTCCCCACTCTTTTCCTTTTAGGGGAGTCTTGGATGTCAATGACATCTTCAATTTCTCTTTTCCCTCTTGAAGTAGAAGGCTCACCAGTCACTGGCATCATTACATTGTATTTTGATTTTTTGTGCATGACATAATCACCCAGAGGGATAGCCTTAGCAAAGGCAGGCTTAGCTAGAACCAATTTAACCTTGTCAGGGTCATTTCTCATTATAACCTCCCTCTTTTCCTTCAAAGTTTGCATGAGGTCTTCAAAATAAAGAATAAAGAATTCTATTTTCTCCTCAAAAGAATTGAAACTAGAAAAAGGGTCACAATTACTATCAAATTAATGAATGAAATCAAGAGCGCTTTTGTATGCAACCCACTTCTCTTTCCTCAATTCTTGCTCATCCAAATTGAATTCATTCATAATTAAATCTATAGGGAATTGAAATTGGTGAGGCCTACCTTTACAAGCTGCTCTTTTTCTAAACATGTCATTGAAAAAGTCTTCAGGGTCTGCAAATCTTGAAACTGCAGTTGACAATCTATATGGTTTAAAGAATTCTTCAAGATACTTCCAGCCACCTTTGGTGATCACAAAATGATGGGCCATGGTAATAGTTGGGAAAATGGTACCTTTACCCCTATTTGTCAACTCTACATCTTGTACACCTCCAATCTGCCTTAAGACTTTTGCAATTCCTATCTTTAGTGGGACTTGATAGAGAAATAAATATGGAATTCCCCTGAAACCATATACTTTGAAAACTGTAGAAATAGGGTACAAATACATATCTCCCCAATTATGAACAATACCCTCAGCAAACTCTTTGGGTCCGAGGAATTCTAAGAGAGCCTTAGGGATCCTAGGGTTTTCTATGCACAAAAGAATCCTAATCTTAGATGCAAAGCATCTGTGAAACTTTAAATAGCTAGCATCCTCTCTGTCCCAAGATAAAACAATACTCCAAAGTTGAACAGGCATCTCTTCCTTATCTTTCACCTTGACCAAATCCATTTCTTTTGCAAAATAATCAGCACCCTTGAATAAAAACATGTGCATTAGAAGATAATACCATCCAAATGGCCTGTCCACCTTACCAATTTTTATCCCTACTAGCCTTGCATGAATTGCATCAGTGAGGTAAGGTGCATAGTCAAATGTTATTGCCAGAGAGGGGTTTAGAATATGTGCAATCATTAGTATATAATGGGTTGGCATGTTTTTCTTAGCATCTTCTCCAAAAATTTGACAAAGTGCCCAATACATGCCCTTAGCTCTTAAAGTAAACAAATTCAGGGAGAAAGGTTCCATGGTGGTGGGACCTACAATAGTTAGCCCTCATATCTTAACAAAAACCTCTTTCAGTGGGCCACTCCTGAGGTGATCCCTTTGTGCATTATTAACTTGGGCCAGTGATTCAAAATCAACAGGCTCTAACAAATTTGAAGCCTCACTGAGCTTAAACACTCTTGTGAATTCATCATCATTAATTTCAATTAGGGTTGATCCCTTCACATTCCTAATACATCTAGCTACAGGGTCATAATTTTGTGCAATCAGAGTCAACAAATCTACATCCATGAAGACCCCAGGGACTATAAGCGTCCCCACATCCAATTCCCATATACTATTTAAAGAGGCAAGGGAATGTCTCTGACCAAAACCTAACTTGAATATTCCTAAACCTGACATCCCTATTTGTGGATCCCTTAACCAATTACCTTTATCATATAGGCCATCCCCAATTCTTAAATGAGGGTTCTTCATCACCAATTATTTTGGTTTGGCCTCAGCATTGGTAGACATAGTTAGTTGTTCCAGAAAGTTGTCACATATATTCCTATCTTGGTAGTTTACCTTTCATGTTAACTCCCTTCTTGGTGCCATCCTGTTAATGCAATTATATCAATTGAGATTTGCACAAAATTCTAATGAAACAATTCACACAGCAACACCGATTCTCAGACTGCAACTAGCAAAGAAAACACAAAAAAAACCTAGTTATTTGCCTAAAGAAACTCACTCTGTACCAGCTCCTCTGCAACAAACTTATCAAAATGGTACCAATATTCAATTGATGCAGACCTTAATATGGCAAGTTGGCATTGAATTGAGAAATTAATCCCGTACGCTTTGGCCATCACCTCAGAATTGAATTCGTATATCGAATTCAAAAGCAGGCTCCAATGGACCACAAGTTCTCTGAGTCTTTCTCTATTTTTGTTGTTTTGCCATTTCACAGTTTAAAACCCCTACAACTTTTCTTTTGTGAAGCAACGACGATCCTCAGATCCTTGGAACTTGCACTACCTTTATTCCTTCCGGTCCCTCTGCATTAGTGACGGGCCCTACCTTCTTTTCCTTATTTCGCGAACACTAAACCTTGCGTACTTTCACCACACAAAACAACACCGACCATTAGATCATCATCTACTTGCTCGATCTTTACTTCTTACAGTGACCGCCAGTCTTCTTAACTAACCACACTCAGCCATGATGGCTAACGGTTTTTGCCATTTCGCAAAGACATAAACTGCAAGTATCTTTGGGCTATGAAACAATGACAACCATTGGATCCACCCCGAGATGTACAACTTTTAACACACTTAGACCTTCAAAGTGGGCCCCCAACTCAGAAACTACTTGCCTTTGTTTCATCACCGGTGAATAAATTCCACATGGCAATTGGCTGTTTGCTTAGATAATTCCATCGGATTCCATTCTAAAGCTACCACATGTTTTTCTTACGAGTCACCAATTCCTTCCACGAAGCAATCCATCTGTACTACCACGTTATTTTTCTATTTCATGAACATTAAACCTTCGCTTGACTTGAGGCTGTGAATCCATGACAACTATCCTCTTAACTCCTACTTAATCGGTCTTTAAAACTACAACTTGCCTGTCCTTTGGGCCCACAAACATTTTCGCTACTTCACGGACCTTAAATCTCGGGCAACTCCTTTTCACGAAGCAATGACCACCATTAGATTTTAGAAACCCGCTCGTCTGTTACCCTTGCCATGGTCACCTTGCTCGGGCCCTCCACCTTTTTGCTACTTTGTGATAGGTAAAACACATGCATCTTTTGGCTAGCCAATCAACGCCAGCCGTTGATCTCTTCTAAACTGATCATCCTTTATCCAATGGAACCGCTTTCCTCTAGGACTTGCCAAGTCTTTTTCTATTTTGGGAAAGGTATATCACACACATCTTGGGCTAGCGAAGAAATGCTAACTATTTGATCAAATACGAGATGCAGTCCTTTAACCTGATGAGCAATCCTCTTGTTGGGCTTGCTTACCCTTTTGGCCACTTCAGGAAGACATAAACAACGAGCCTTTTCTCTCAGTGAACCTACGCACATCGTAGGATGAGCCTTAACTTGCACGATAGTTAAGAAGACCGACAAAATTAAAACAATACATAGGCAAAGGTGTAATATTTGAAAATATTAAAAAGACTGCCTAGGGAAAACCTTTGTGGGGGGGGACACTTTTCATGATAAATGGACCCTTCCTTAAGTGGTAAAAATAATGCAAGAATAGAACGCGAGGTTTTTCAAACATATGAAGGGTTAAATCTTTTCAAAAACCTTAAACCCTCTTTTGACCAAAAAACATAGAGGCAACAAGGCCATGCCAAGCATATTTTTGCAGAATTTTAGCCGACTATGGGACAAGAATACCCATCTTTCTAAATAGTGATAACACTAAGTACACCTTCCCACCAACATATGGCTCATACATTGAGAACTACTCCTTGTGAGATGTCATATGGAAAGATGCCCTTGAGTCAATCAACCACACATTGTCAAAAGCAGGCACTGCCAAAGCTGCTACAAAGGCGTCTGCATCAGTGTGAGAAGATTCATTATCAGAAGAGTTCTTTCTCTTCTTCTCATCTTTACAATCTTTTCGAATATGACCCTTTTGTCCACAATTCCAACATTTCACCTTATACTTCTTTTTCAGGAGACTTGCACCTCTCTTGAGACTTGGACTTCTTCCCTTTCTTCTTGTCTTTGTCCTTTGGTCTACCTTGAACAGAGAGTGCATCTTTTGTCATCTCAAAAGACTTCTTTCTCATTTCTTCTGACAAAAGAGTATTGACCACAATATCCATCTTGAACTGGGTCATAGTACTACCAATGGCCATCACCAAATGTTCCCAAGTATTTGGCAATGAGCATAGAAGCAACATGCAACATTCTTCTTATCGAATAGCCACACTAACTGATGTCAATTGAGCAAGAACCATGTTAAACACATTCAAATGATCTACCAAGGGTGTTCCTTCATCCATTTTCAAAGAATATAACTTCTTCCTAAGGAAGAGTTTATTCATCAAGGTTTTGCCCTGATAGATGTCTCCTAACTTCTTCCACAAAACATTTGTAGTCTTCTCCTCATGTACGTTCAATAGAACTAAGTCTGCAAGGCTTAGTCTTATGAGTCCTCTGGCTTTCCAGTCTGCCAAATCCCAATCTTCTTGCCTCATGCCTGAAGGTTTCTTTCCATTCACTACAATCCAAAAATCTCGGTCAATCAACAGGTCCTCAATTTTAAGTTTTCATAACTCAAAATTGGAGCCATTGAACTTCTCATTATCCATTCTTCCAGAAGTGATTGCCATCTTAATCTGTAAGCAAGTAGACACACTAACAGACTCCCACTAAAATAAATTAACACAAAAAACCAACCCTAACCACAAGGATAACACAACTAGCTAGGCTCTGATACCACTTGTAAGGAAAGCATAGTGTGGAAAAATGCTTCCCTAATGTCAATTTATAGGGGAAACAAGACCAGTGTGTTTTATAACTTTACAAAATACTAAGATTAGCATATACGAAATAGGGACAATGTCAGAATTGAAACATACACAGAGATAAACACCATGAATTTACTTGGGACACCCTTTCGGGAAAAAACCCACCACCGACAACAAGATCACTTTATTCTCAGCAAAGAAACTTTACAATAAAGTTTGTTATCACATCACAGATGTTCACTCTGATCACTTCGGTTACACACCATAGTATATGGCTTATGATCAGAACAACAACCATGTTCGAGTCTCCTCTTGGCTTCATATACATTTTTATGTTGATCGTTCAACTATCAGTTTACACCAATCGATTAGACATCTAACTATTTGCATTAGTCTACATTCGTGAGAAAACAATTATCCCACATGCATCCAGGAATCAAACTGATTTGTATTTAAAAACCCTAGCTCAGACAAGTCAACTCCATTGGGTATCGGGAAGAAAAAAAATCAGCTATCTTGAACGTCTAATCTTTCTCTGCGCTCTGCCATGTGGCACCCCGTGATTGGTTTTGGATGCCTGCTCTGACATCTTAACATGGCCTCACTATCTACTTGGAATTATTCTTTATCACTGGGTCATGATGGAAAGTCTCGCGAGCAATTTCCCATCGCGACCTAATGACCATCATTGGATCTTCTGCAGTCACCGTCCAATCATTTCGATCTGCTCGGCCTTTAATTCACCTTAGCCGCTCTCCTGTCGGGTCCCACCACTTGGTCGCCATGTCACGAGGAATATACTAATGAGCAATTTCCCATCGTGACATAATGACCACCATTGGATCAACCTTGATCATTGTTTGATCATCTTCGATCTACATGACCCTTACTTTGCCTGGACCGCTCACTTATGTCGGGCCCCACCATGGTCACCAAGTCATAGGAAATAACATACGTGCATCTTTCTATAGCGGTAAAGCGATGACCATTGGATTAGGATCTAAACTGCAAGTCTTTTATCCTCTCGTCCATCCGATAACCGATGCTACCCTGATGACCAAAGACGACTTCATCGAGTCATCGGGATGACTTCAAATCTGCTACTCCGAGCTCTGATATGTCGAGTTCTTTAGTAAAGGATATACCGATAAAGTTCACAGATTTTGTTCACACTGTTACATCAGCCACAGTTAACCTGATCAGTATGAACAAAGGTCAAGTGAATTAGAGGCATAATTCCAACAACTTTACCGACATTAAAGTTTGTTTTACCAGCACTAAGTTTCAAGTTGGAATAAATGGTTTTGAATTGTGATTTATTAACAACTGGTTGACAACTGATTCACCCCCTCCCTCTCATTTGTCCTTCTCGGTTCCTAACAATTGGTATCAGAGCTAAGTCCTCTTTTTGAAGAAGCCTCATAGCATGAGGAGATCCTATGGCAACAAATATTTTCGGGAAGGATAGTCTGAAACTTGATGGAATTAACTATGGTATATGGAAGATCATAATGGAAACACATCTGAACTACATTGGAAGAGATATATGGGATGTTATAAAGAATGACTATGTTGGTCCTACTCTGAATCAACCTCATCCACCGACATTGGCTGAGGACTTGGAGAATGATTGCAAAGCAAGAGAAGCACTTTTGAGCCTATTATTAGATCAGAAAATCATGGGATTATCAGACCGATCTACTACTAAAGCTATTTGGGATAAACTGGAAACATTGAATGAAGGAGATACCACTGTCAAGATTGCAAAACTGGAATGTTACTGGGTCAGGTATGAAAATTTAAAAATGGAAGAAGATGAAAGAATTTTTGCATTTATGGAAAGAGTTAATGAAATTTTTTTAGGAATACAATGTTGTGGAGGATCTTTAAGTGAAGATGAAATTATGTCTAAAGTTTTAAGAGCTTTGTAACTAACTTACAAAATGAAAGTGATTGCTATTAATGAGTTGAGAACAATACCTAATACATTAGTTTCTAAAGATAATTTGGTTGGAAAACTTTCTGTATTTGAGCTTGAAGATTTTGGTCTTGTTGCTACAGTAAAAAATGATATAGATCTCAAAGCATCATCATCATCATCTTCATCATCAGACAAAACTGATTGGAAAGAAATTTATGCAAAACAACTTGAATATATGAGAAGAGAAAATGAAGAACTTGAAGCACTATTCGCAAGGAAGATGCCTAAAGGTCCAACAAGAAGTAAGTATGAAGGTAAAGCACCTTTCAAATGTTTTAATTGCAATAAAGTTGGTCATATGGCTTCTAGGTGTCCTGATAGACATGCAAGACTAAGGGAGGAAGCAAAAAGAACATATAAACCTAACCCTGAATATTAGAGATACAGATTTAAGAAAAAATGAGATAAGTCATGTTACTATGTAGATGAAGGTGTTACAGATGGTTCAGATGAAGATCCAATAGATAATGGATGGGATTTTGTTGCAATAAAAGAAGATCAACTGACACCTATTGTCAAACTGGTAGAGCAAGCATTGGCAGCAAAAAATGAAGAAAAGGATGAATGGATTATAGATAGTGGATGCTTGCATCATATGACTAGTGATAAAAGAAAATTCTTATCATTACAAGAAATTCATGGAGGTCTAGTAAGATTTGGAGATGACAAAGCTTGTTTAATCAAAGGAAGAGGCACTATATCTTTAGATGGTAAGCATAATACTGATAATGTTTATTATGTAGAAGGTTTAAAGCATAATCTTTTGAGAGTTGGTCAGTTAGTGGAAAAAGGATTTCAATTACAATTCAAGAATGGAAAATGAAAAGTCATGAACAAAATTGGATTGGATATTGCAACCAGTATTCAGACTAAAGGTAATATATTTCACTTGAATACAAGTGATAAGACATGTTTGATTGCACAAATTGATGCAAGTTGGTTATGGCACAAAAGACTCTGTCATGTGAATTTTGATTGCATTGTAAAGATCAGTTCAACTAAGGCAGTAAGGGATTTACCTAAGATTACAAAACCTCATAATCTGGTATGTAAGTAATGTCAAATGGGAAAGCAAGTTAGAACAACATTTAAGAGCATTACTGATGTTAGATACTTGATTAGTCCCAAAGACACTGAGAGCGGGGGGGGGGGGGGGTGAATCAGTGTCTAACCGGTTGATGAAAGACTTAAACTTGTTTTCAATTTTATAACTGAAATTAATATATCGTTAAACAAGCAATAATGCAATAAAGAGAAATAACAGTATAACCATCAATGCACACCATAACATAGATATTTTTGGCAATGAAACCCAGTAGGGGAAAAACCTTGATGGGATTTGTGAACCACAATATTTAATCACTGGCCAATATGAATAAACATTACTTATACAATATGGGCCTGCACATGTAGGAAGGCCAATAGCCTAGAGCTCACTGCTCAATACAAAAATAGAGTCACACTGACTACACAATTGGATGATTAAATCCAATGATAATGTACTGCTCAAAATAGCATCTACAATGTTGGATTCAGTACCAGTTTAAGCCGTGTCAGATACCTCTGCCATAAACCTTGCTTCACTTTGTTCTTCTCTTATTCGTTCATAAAATAATTACATCATATTGCATATACAGTTATTCGCTCTCATATACTACTTGCATTCATTACCTAATTACATATCCTTACTTTGCTTACATTCATTTTCATCATACTTCCAAAATGACCTAGAAGATCTCATACATATATGAGTCTTTACAATACATCATGTCGGCTATACAATATAATTACAATACAAAACAATATAATTTCCATGTCAGATAGAGTGTCGGTAAGATCTTCTATTGGTGTAGATTGTATGCCGGTACCGGTAGATGATATCAGATGCTGGTATAACCTATGAACCATGTTACCAGTTGGTTGCCATTAATGACAACATCAACTATTCTCATCTGAGTGTATAATGCCAACAACTGAGAAATCCAATAATATTCTTGACCTAATTCATACTGATTTATATGGTCTAGCAAGAACAAGAAGTCTTCAGGGAGATAGATACTTTATGCTAATAATTGATGATTATTCTAGAATGTGTTGGGTTACTTTTCTTAGGGAGAAATCATAAGCTTTTGGAAGATTCAAGATATACAAGGAAATGGTAGAGAATGAAACAGGCAAGAGAATCAAATGTTTAAGATCAGATCAAGGAGGAGAATTTACATCAAGAGAATTCAATTCATTCTATGAGGAAAATGGAATCAAAAGACAACTATTAGCACCCCAGACACCCCAACAGAAAGGAGTTGTGGAAAGGAAGAACCATGATGATGGAAGCAAATCTACCTCATGTGTACTGGAGGGAAGCAGTGAATACAAAGGTTTATACTTTCAACAAAGTTCAAATCAAAAGTGAAACTAGTAAGATCCCTTATGAACTATGGTTTGGTCATACTCCTACTCTTAAATACTTCAGAATATTTAGAAGCAAATATTATATTAGAAGAGATGAGTATATTGGTAAATTTGACCCTAGAAGTGATGAAGGAATATTTCTTGGTTATTCAACTAGAAGCAAGGCATATAGATGTTAGAAAATCATTGAGAGTACTAATGTGAAGATAGATGAACATTTTAGAGATTCAATATCTATAGAACCGATAGTTGAAATGATTATAAATGAACTGACATAGATTGCATCGGTACAGAGTGAAGAACTAGTCACACTAGCATCATCAGGGAACTCAACTGTGACTGAAGACCAACAACATGTGAATGTAAATTAGAATAAACCCGAATATGTAAGATTGAATCATTTAGAAAATCAGATAATTGGAAATAAGAATCAAGGTGTTATGACTAGAGGAAGATTGGAAAATGAAAAGGTATTTTTAATTTCTCAAGTTGAACCAACATCTGTTATTGAAGCATGTCAAGATGAACATTGGATAAAAGAAATGGAAGATGAATTAGAATAGATTGAAAAGAATAATACTTGGACATTAGCTCCCCAAACTAAAGACAAAAATGTAATTGGAACTAAATGGGTATATAGAAATAAAATTAATGAGGATGGTGAAGTAATAAAAAATAAAGAAAGATTTGTGTGTGAGCTTGAATTTCATCCTCAGAATGTTACCTGTAATAAGTTAGTCTCACAAAATACAAATGGAAATACTACAGGAAGTCCAAATTCAACAAATGAAACTACATGAAATACATATTAAAATAAAACATTATTTTACCTTCATGGCTTATGTCTCATTGTGTCCTAACTCCACTATTCCTGGTTGTAGATGGTGTGCTCTCAGACAATGCACTGTTGGCTTCCAATATGGCATATGAAGAATGGACTGAGAACTTGTAGTTAACTGATATTATGATATCCAAAGATACATGATTATGCTAAAATGATAATGCTATGATTATATTGCTAAAATGATATTTGCTATTTGCTAATTGCTTCAAAAACTCACAGATGCATATGATTGATTGAAAACTATTTTGAAGACTAACTCTCTCTCAACTGAAGCTCTTGACTTTATAAACTTTGAGAGGATAAGATGATGTGGCTCAGATCAATGGTCATGATTAGATATGTAGATTTGAATGGCTATGAGCAAAGGTGAAGGTTGAGAGAAAGGGGGAAAGAGAAGACAAGTGTCACTCATCTCACCTTGACTGGGTTGCTGACTGAGAGAATCTAGGGATGGTTGGAGGAAATTTAGGCATGATAGGAAAAGTGGACTCAAGTCCTTCCTAAGATGTAGGGTTTTTTGAGAGAATATAGGAAATGATTATGAAATATGTGTGCGTCCACAATTTTCATTAAATTTGGAAGTTGGAGATAAATGATGAATTAATATTTAAGAAAAATTAATTTCCTTAGCCACATGATGGATGAGTTGGCAAAGGGAAGATGAAGTGGAGATGGAGAGTGAGTTGGATAAGAAAGATTAAATAATTTTGGGAATTATTTAATATTTGAGACTATAGGATAGGAGAATAGCTATTAAATATTAGATATTTAATTGTTTGAAGGAGATAATTAAATATTAGATATTTAATTAACTTGGTTAGAAGGAATAATTAAATATTAGATATTTATTTAACTTAGAGGAATAAGATAGATGAATTAATTAATAAAATATTAATTAATAGAAAGACACGAAATGAATTAAATAAATTAATTTTTTCAAATTAACTATTTAATAGACGAATAATTATTAAATAAATATAAAATATTTATTTAATTGCTCATAGCCAGTTTTTAGGTGTATACAATTTGTTTGTAAAGGTTATTCACAGAAAGAAGGAATTGATTATAATGAAACCTTTACACTGGTAGCCAGAATTGAGGCAGTTAGACTATTTCTTGCATTTGCAGCTCATAAGAACTATACAGTTTATCAAATGGATTTAAAATGTGCATTTTTGAATGGAGATCTTGAAGAGGAAGTTTACATTGAACAACATGATGGATTTTAATTGACAGATGATAAGGATATGGTTTGCAAGTTAAGGAAAGCTTTATATGGATTGAAGCAAGCTCCCAGAGCTTGGTATACTAGATTGGATAAATATCTTTTAAAGCTTGGATACACAAAAGGTAATGCTGACAACAATTTGTATTACAAAGTTAGCAATGATGATATTTTGGTTATTGAAGTATTTGTGGATGACATCATTTTTGGAGGTGAAGATGAGTTATGTAAAGACTTTGCTAACAAGATGCAAGAAGAATTTGAAATGTCTATGATTGGAGAGAAAAAAATTTCTAGGTTTGCAGATTTCACAAGCAGATAAAGGTATATTAATATGTCAAACAAAGTACTTAAAGGAACTTTTGAAGAAATTTGGTATGGAAAAATCCAAACTAGTAAGTACTCCTATGACTACAACTGATAAGTTGATATTAAAGGATGATTCAGCTCCTAAAAATTTGACAAGATTCAAATGTATGATTGGAGGATTACTGTATTTGACACAAACCAGACTTGATATAATGAATGTCGTATGTATTGTATCAATATTTCAAAGCAATCTTAAAAAAAATCATGAATCAAAGTTAATAGGATTTTCTGGTACCTACAAGGAACAACAAATCTTGGTTTATCAATCTTATCAGTCAGTTAGTCTCTTTGACCTCTTTCTCCATTTTAATGAATGGATCTCATTCTCCTTTCATTAAAGCTTCTAGAGGCCTCAGGCAGGGGGATCCTCTATCCCCAATTATCTTTATTATTATGGCAGTGTCTAGGGAGATGTATTGGGAAGCTAGTTGAGAAAAGGGAGTTCTGTGGTTTGAATCCATCTTCTGCGGATCAAATATGTTCCCATCAATAGTTTGTTGATGATTCTATAATAATGGGGAAAGCTATAGTGAAGGATTCTAGAAGTTTAAAGAAGGCTTTGGCTAGCTATGGAGCTGCTACTGGACAACTTATTAATTGGTCTAAAAGCTTTGTTTATTTTATCAATACCCCGGAGAAAAGGAGAATTAAAATTAGTAATATCCTGGGTTGTCAAGTTGGAAATATTCCCGCTTCTTACTTGGGCCTACCCTTATGCCATGATCCACCTGATACTTTTTGGGGAGCCTTGGTGGACAAATTCCACAAGAAGCTGGCTGGCTGGAAGGGTGCTCTTCTTAGCCAAGTAGGTAAGGTTCAATTGCTGAAATCTACTTTGCAAAGTATCCCTCTCTATGCCATTAGTCTCTTTAGAATTCCTGCCAAGTATGCGGAGGCCGTTGAAAAGATTCAGAGAACTTTTTTATGGACTGGGGTTGAGGAGAAGAAGAGAATGAATTTGATTGCACGGGAGAAAGTTTGCAAGCCTATAAGAAAGGGAGGACTGGGTCTTAGAAGACTAAGAGACATGAATAAGTTCCTTATGGCCAAGCAGATTTGGAGAGGGTATAAAAATCAAGGAGAGTGGAAACTGATATGGGACAAAAAATATAAAAGTCAATGTTCGACCCTTCAAAGCTTCCTTAAAGTGGATAATATCCCAATTGGGTCCAATATTTGGAAAAATGTCTCTAGAACTAGAAACTTAATTGACAAATTTGCAAAATGGAAAATGGGGAAAGGGAATCTTATCCAATTCTGGGATGATCCTTGGCTATTGGATTCCCCTTTGAATGAAGACCCTGAGTGGAGCAGATTTTAGAACCAATGCAAGGAAAGATTTGGATCTAAGGTGGATGATTACTGGGAAGATGGATAGTGGAAGGATTTATCTCAGGTGGATCAGTCCTTGAGCAGATTGAACAAAATTATGAATTCTATGGTAAGGGTTGAAGAGGAAGACCAATTAATTTGGAAACTCATAGCTAGTGGTACTTTCACTGTGGCCTCTTTGTATCTTCAACATTTCTCCAACATGGAAAGCCCATGCTGGACTAAGGCATTGGTGAAAGGCCTCACCCCTAAGATTAACATTTTCTTCTGGACAACCCTACAAGATAAAATTCTAACAACTGAGAATATTAGAAAAAGAGGTATTAGTATGCCTAGTGTTTGTATTCTATGTAAGCAGAAGGAGGAGACCACTAATCATATGCTCTTTCATTTCCCTTTCTCTACTGATGTTTGGGGAAGCTATTTGGACCACTTCAAAATTAGTTGGGGTTTCCCTGAGTCGATTTAGGAGGTTTTCAACTCTTGGCATCATCCTTCAAGGAATAAAACCACAACTTTATTATGGAAAGAGAGAAATGACAAAATTTTTAGGGAAAAGGTTTCTAAGGCAAAAATTGTGTTTGAGAAGATAAAAAGAAATATAGTGGAAAATATGAATATCATAGGAGGCATTGATAATCCCCAAGATAAGGATGATCAATTTATCTACAAAAAGTGGAGATTAAAGGGTCGAGAACACTCTTAGATCAACCCTAGAGAGGGTGTGATATGGACCAGCCCGACCAAAGGATGGATGAAAATTAATTTTTATGGTGCCTCTAAGGGTAATCCGGGTGTGGCAGGATGTGGAGTGGTACTTAGGGAAGAATGGGGAATTTGCAAAATCATAAAAAGTATTCCTATAGGAAATCAGACAAATCATGTTGCTGAAGGGATGGCGGCTTACCATGGGATGATCCTTGCTAAGGAAGCTAAATGCACTAAAGTTTGGTGTGAAGGAGACTCAATGAAAATAATCAATTGTTTAAATATGAAATTCCTGCCTTCATGGTCAATTAGTAATGCTATTAAAGCAACTAGGAAAATCAGCGAAGAATTTGAAATGTGTGTTTTTACACATGTATAGGGAGGCTAATTCCTGCCCTGATTGGGCTACCAACTTGGCTTGCCAATCGGAAGACATCATTACTAGTCATGGCAAAAGTGAGATTGCAAGTGAAATGAAATCCCTGCTTAATCTGGACCAGAGCCAGGGTAGGCAACATGGTAATTTTAATCATTATTTCTAATGCCTCTTCCACCTTTTTCAATGCAGGGTTATTTTGAAGATAATGAGCATTTATATAGGTGTCTTATCATAATTATCTACCATGGATTCTGGGCGTTCTTACAAGGAATCCACAAAAACCAGAGGAGAGGATATCAAGCTAAGAGAAGGAATTTCAAGGAAAGCACTGAAAAAATGGGAGGTAACAAGAAAAGATTCGAACCAACCTCTTTCTCCGACTGGAAAAAGAACAACGATGCCTGGGATATCCTTCAACATGTTGGGAGTATTTAAAACTGAGTCAAGTTTATAGGCCCATTTCAAAATTTTGCCCTGCATTTCCAAATGATTAAAATAAGTCAGTTTGAATGGCCTAGTTAGCAAGGGGGTAAGATGGAGCCGGTTGATTTTCAGAGGTTAAGGCTCAGGATTCATGTCCCACACCTTTCATTTGGCCTATGCAGTGATGTGCAACTTTCAGAATTCAGTTTGGATAAGTTTACTAGGTACCCATTTCGAGGGGTGAGCTGAAAGTGCATTCTAGACACAAGTGCAAATTTTATTAAGTAGCCTACTTTGGGTGTTTATATCTTTTTCCATGTTTATTATCATGAAGTATTTCAAAATGGATTGAATTTTATGCATAAATGTGAGTCAACATGCAAAATTTCAAGTCCTTATGAATCCGTTTGCTCAGTTTTCAAAGCTCAATCCGTTTGTAGTTTGTGAGGTTTGCACAAGTGTAAAAATGTCCCAGTGAATGTCATATCAAAAAGTTTATTCCGGGTTAATGCTGGTATAAATGACAAGCTATGTTTCAAATTTCAAGCCTCTGCCAATCCGTTTGATTGGTTTTCAAAAGGGTTCATTTAGCCATCGTTTTCAGTTATCCGTACTTTCAATGCTTTATCAGTTAATGTAGCCATTTTAATGAGCACACCATTTGCACCTAGTCAGACTTTTGGTCAAATTAAGAATCCAAAGATTTAATATGTACTTCAAGGTACCTGTGTTTCAAATTTGAGGGTCTACGAAGGTCATTTGGTATTTTTTAAGAAAGGCATCATTTGTTGCCAGAACATTGACTTCATCAGGTCCGCAGTGTCGACAAAGCCAGTTGAACATTTTTGGAAATTAATATCTCTTCACTCGGGACTTGTCTTGAGAAACCGTTTGGTAGAAGTCATCCTTGTATATCAGAGTACACACCTGTCAGATGGCAAGCTCCAGAAAGATGTTTTGACAGGTTTGAAAATTACGTCTTCGCGATTAAATGCAAAAATTGTGGCGTAATTGCCTGAAGGTTGTAAAATGCGGATTAATGATCCAAAAATGATGCCGATAGATTCTAGAGGTGTGTTTGAGGTCCGTGAATCATTCCAGGGGTCAGTTGCATGAAAACAAAATTTTTTTAGTCGGACCCACTTTGGGGCCTGACCTGGCTCATGCCTGTGCCGTATTAGTTTATTGGCGACTTTGTTCACTAAGAGATTTTCAGAATATCTAAATATGGATTATAATCATGAGGCATGTCATAAGAGTTCAAGATGTTATTATGAACTTCAGGCAATTTAAAATTGGCAAGTTTGGAGCCAAATCCTCCTTCAGCGACAAAGAAGAGCATTAAAAAATGTGAATGCACTTGGCAGCCATGGTGTGAGAAGACCATTTAAACTTTCAAATTAAATGCATTGGCATGTGAAAAGCCATTAAACCTTTCAACCAAATGTAATGTGGAAGGTGTAAGCCAAATTTCATGACTTTGCCAACATCCTCCATGCTTGAAGTTTGACAAAGAGAAGACTTTATAAACTCCAACCAATGCAAACAGCAGACCTCTTTCCCCATGTGAAGCTACAGAAGCAAAAAACTTGAAATAACAAATGCCATTGGGCACTCCAGGATTCTATGTGGTATGGTAAGGAGGCAAACAATAAAGACTTTCCAGCAAATGCATTGAAACCATTGGCATCTTTTCTCCTTGTGTGGTAATTAGAAGGCAAAGTTTTTAAAACAATGTTAAAATGCAGACCAGCATTTCCTCCTCCCCCACGTTGCCTTTCCTTGCTGGATGTGGTGTTGGTTGAAGCTTCTGTGTAGATGGAGTTTGAAGAAGGCATGGAGATTGTGGAAGTCAGCAGCAACAAATTCCAAGGAGAAGCAAACAACACTCAGCAAATACAAATGGCAGCATTAAATAATGTTTCAAAAAAACAAATTGCCAAGTCTTCCCTGTGTGTGGTGGATCCTCTATGTGCTGGGCATTGGAACATGTCTCAAAGTAAAGGCAATCCTCCTTTCCTCAAATGTGGCAAGTGAGCAAGAAATCGCCATGAAAGTCTCAGAAAAGAGCTCCAAAAGTGCAGCTACAGGCAAATCACTTTATCCCACATTGGCTGGGAAGTGGTATTTTCTGGTATTTATAACCAAAAACGCACAGTAGTAATATGTCTAAGCCATAAAGGCTTTTGACGGATGGTGCCCGATGGCGCCCAAGGTGGGCCCACGTGTGAGCACGGATCCCAAGGCGACGGAGGAGTTGACTAGATGGCGACTAGGTGGACCCCATGTAGGCACGCTTCCCGAGGTAGGCAGGCGAAATTTTGCAGAGGAAGGCCGGCTTAACGAGTGAGCAAGTTTTAGATGGATCAACGGTGCGCGTTATTTTGCGAAAGGAAGATGCACGTGAGTTACACCCTATGGAATAGCGAAAGTGAATGAGAGCCGTCCACGTGTCGTGATAGATGGTCATGTTAGTTTTGAAGATGACATGGCGATGAAGTGGCATACAAGCAAGCAGCCCAGTGGTGGTGACGTGGCCGACAGGTGGCAAAAGATGAGGTGTCATCCTAGGTGGCATCTGGTCAACCCCATCGACCAATCAGAGGCCGCCATGTGGCAAGGCATCAGAGCACAAATGGAGGTAAAAAATCAAAATTAAAATGAATAAATGATATAGTTCTGACTATATTAAAATTCGAAATATTTAAATGACTGAGCACAAATGGGAATTAATTCGCCCAGGGTCTAAATTTTGGCCAGAATATAAAGTATTATATATCGTCGGAAAGCTCTCAGAGTGAGGAATCTAATTATGAGGTTAATTTTGACAAATGTGGGATATTTTGGAGGCAGTTTCCATGGGAACAAAATTCAGTTAGAGAGGAGACACTTGGCAATTCAATTGCAGATTTGATTTGGTTCCCTCTCCCTTTTATTCCCAATTCTTCTCAGTTGTAAGGGTTCCAGAATTCTATGAGGAAGTGCTCCAGTTTTCATGGCTTCCATTTTCTAAAATTCTTGACCCAAACTAGTAAAGTTCTATGGATCTATTCAGGGTATAGAGGCTACATTGCAAGATGACAGATTGTTTTCTAGTTGCAAGTCTTACTTGTGTCAGGCATGAGTAAATTTCACAAGATTGTCTTTGTGATATGTTTTTTTTCATTATTATGAATTCAATCCTCAAGGAGGATGAAATTTGTCATCTCAAGGAGATTGTATGATTGTTTGTAGGCATTCTTCAATGAAGAGTTTAAATTCTATAGTCAGTCATAAATAATGAAATATGTATCCAGATCTGATGAATTTGTGAATGAATCAAATAGTGCATTAATATAAGGTATTGATGCATGAATATCTTGTTTAAGGAAAAGAAACTTGCATCTATGATTCATATTTGTAGTTCTATGAGTGACTCTGCTGCCCAATGAACAAGGCACTAGTCTTTGACAGATTTGGGAATGGTCTCAGATATACATTTTAAAAGACAAATCTATTTCCTTTTATGTTTAGGGGTTAATGTTCTATCCTTCCAAAGCTCTATTTCACCTATTATTTGTATAAGATCCAGCCCATCTGTACATGTTACCTAATTTGGTGAGCTTGTGGAATGGTTTGTCTGCTCATTGTTGATGTAGTCTTACGTTTGTGATTGTTGTATTCAATGCATCAAAAGGGTGTCCCCCCCTAGGTCTAGCAGAACCTGAAGTGCAGGAGGATCATTAGGATCCTATGTTATGTTGTCCCAGCCCTGAAGTGTTTCATTGATTGAAATTGGCTATCTCATAGATAGATTTACAGGTGTCTTGGGTTATCACTTTTGGTGAACAACACAACAGGGGTTTAAATGTTTTCATGGAGCGGCTAAGTGGGAAAGATCCCACAATTACCAGCTATTTCATCAAGAACTAGAAAAATGGTAAAATCTTGGTCAGGTCCTAGATGATGATTGTTGATGAGGAGGTCATTCTGAGGCCATGGGGATGACTACTAAGGGAATGAAATTTTACATGGATCACAACATATCAGATAAAGGAGCGGATAAGTTTCCAATCACAGACAAAGAGAGGAGAAAGATGATTAAAATTGACAACTCCTACCATGCTCCAAAGAGGATTTGCAAGCCATGGAGGTTTGTTTTATTTGCTTCTATTTCCTACATTACTTTAGACAGTACATTTACCAGAGCCTACGGGCATCACTTTTTTTTGCTCAACCATTTCTGCCATGGGGAAAAGGTGAGCTTGCCTTATTACTTTGCATGCTCTATGGACCACACTATCAAGGAGGTTCAGAAGGATCCTAAAGGTGACCATGCCCTCCACCAGGGGCTTATGGTCCTGGTTTATAAAATGCTTAAGGGGAAGTGCATTGAAAAGCCTATCAAAGGTAAAAATGCAAGATATGAGACTACGGAGAGTGAAGCTAGTGGATTCAACTTTGAATCAGAGACTGAGGGAGAATCAGAAGAGACTAGAAAAAAAGGGAGGAATAAGGCTAAGAGGAAAAGGATTGTGGTGGATTCAGACATGTCGAAGTCTGAAACTGAATCCTTTGTGAAAAAAACTATTAAAACAAAGAAAGGGAAAGCTACTGGAAAGTAGACTCAGAAGAAGAACACTAAAAAGGGTAACAACAAAGACATCGACCATATTTTGTTTGATTTCGAAGAGGATGCTAAATAAAACAAGAAGGATGAGGGTAAAAATAAAGAAGGGGAGGTTAACCCGATGATGGGAAACATTGAGGTTTTGAATACCATAAGTCTGCAGAAGGAGGATAAAGGGGATAAAAGTGATATTGGTGACAGTGATACCATAAAAGTTTTCTGTGAGACCATCGCTACCATGGTGAAGGCTATCAACAGTTTGAAGACTGATACGAAGGCTATAGCAAGAGTTACGGTTGGTGATAAGCCCTTGGTGGAACATGTTAAAGAACTGGTTGTTGTTCTACACAATGCGGAAGCTATTGAATGTATGGTGGGTAAAATCATAGCAACGGAAAACAAGGTCAATAAGATGCGAGATACCAAGGAAATGGAAAATAAAATGAACAACTTGGGCAATATAATTGATAGGCTAGAACTCAATGTTAAGAAGATTGCAAACCAAAATTTTCAGGTCCTCAAAGCTTCAGTGGATAACATGAACATCCTAATCAACAGGTTTGAGAACAATGTTGAGAAGGATGGTGATAAAAAGCAGCCGGACAAGAAGGGTCATGAAATGAGGACTAGAGCTAACACAAAGATCAAGGGCAACATCAAAGGTCATGAGCTAGAGGAATTAAAGACCTCGGTGAACAACATGAAACAAATGGTTGTTCATGCTGAGGAAATCATGAAAAGCATTTAGATCTCTGTCTCTATTTTTGCAGGGCTCCTTGGTCCTATCTTTTGGCTATCACTGTGCTTTCCTTTCACTGTCTGCTACTAGTTTTTTAGGTTATGTTATGTAAGATGATCCCTTCTAGTGCGATCTTTTTGTCTTTTTGAAGTGACCGGGCACTTTTCTTTCTCATAGTTCTATTCTTCTGGCTTGTACAAGGTTCGAGTACCTTTCAAATACTTGCTTTTACTTAATCAAAACAAACCTTGGTTTATGGTATCCTAAGGATAAATTTTTTGATTTATGTGCATACACATATGCAAATTGGGCAGGAGATGTAGATGATAGAAAGAGTACCACTGGTGGTGCATTCTTTCTTGGCATTAAATTGATTTCATGGATAAGCAAGAAGCAGACTTGTACATCATTATCTGCAACAAAATCAAAATATATTGCAACAACAACTAATTGTACTTAGGTATTATGGATCAAGCAAATGTTGAAGGATATAAAAGTAAAATACAAAGAACCAATAATTATTTATTGTGATAATTCAACAACAACTGATATATCAAAGAATCCGGTATTTCACTCTAAGACAAAGCATGTTTCTATTAAGTATAATTTTTTGAAAGAGAATGTTGAAGCAAATGAAGTAACATTGGTTTATGTGAATACTAAAGAGTAAATTTCAGATTTCTTAACAAAGCCTTTGCCTAAGGAAACATTTGAATATCTCAGAGAGCATCTTGGGGTAATTTCCCCACTGACAAAGACTTGAATAATGAATATTGGCATCAAACTGGCAGGGACTAACAGAAAAATCTTTTTCTGGCTTTGATGAAGGAGAGCTACTGCTCAGGGGGAGTATTCAGTTGTATGTTATGTTTTGATTCTTAACTACTTTGGCATTTGATGTCAAAGGGGGAGAGATATCTATGGAAAAACTTTGTACTTTGAGGAGAGATGAATTTTGGTTTTGGTTTCTATTTTGGCACAGAACTTTGTATTGATCTATTTTGGGAGATTGTTGGTTAGTTGGTTTTTGGCATTCTGCTTTTGGCACTTAGATGTTTTTCCATCTAGTGTTTCCATCAATGCCAAAGGGGGAGATTGTTGGTATTATGGATGACTTCATCATATGTTGCATTGGTTTTGTCATTGATGTCAACACTTATCCTTCTAGAAGTCTACATTGTTGATTTGGCACTATGCTTATATTTGTTTATTGTTGAACCGACACATTGCATGGTTAGTGGCTTATGCATAGTCACTAGTATATGCTTCACTGACAGGTTATATTTTTCATCGACAGTGATGATAACTTGTTATCATCTGGAGATCATTTTCTAATGTCGAAGACATGGATTGGATGTTTGGATTTGGTGTTTTTCTTTTTGGTCTAATCAGGTTAACAGATTTGCCTTTACTGACAGTTAAGTCTAGGTTATGGACCAATACATAATTTCTATTCCAGATCAGCACGACACATTTTGGAAATGATTTATTGATTGGATAATGTATAAATGTATTGATCTGACATATTGTATCACATCAAGACTTATTTGTAATTGATTTAATTTTAATATCTTTAGTGATCCGACCTTAGTATAAGGTCTTGGGTTTTGTATAAATGATTATAAGATCTTATTGAAGATCGATCATTATGAGTGTGTGCGCATATTGAAGAGTGAAAATAAGAAGATCCTTGTGTGAATCATGCAAACATTAGCTGAAGGTTGAATGAAAGGTTATGAAGGTGTTTGGCACTCATGGTCAGAGCTTAAACCGATACTAAATCCAGGAGTGAGCTCTAGGTAGTTGGCCTTTATGCATGTGCAAACCCTATTTGTATACACTTACTATTTGTAGTAGTATCATCTGATTATGGGTAAGGTTTCCCACTGTGATTTTTCCCCTTACAGGGTTTCCATGTCAAAATATTTGTGTCATGTGTTGTGGATGTTGTTTCTCTTTCCGTTTCATGCATTAAGTTATACCGGTACTGCTATAACTATTAAACTGTTTTATCGGCATGAAATTTTGTTTTATCGACACTAAGTTTCAAGTTGGATTAATTGGTTTTGAATTTTGATTTATTGACAACTAGTTGACAGCTGATTCACCCCCCCTTAGTTGTCCTTCCCAGTTCCCAACAAATGACATAAGTCATATGTACCGGTAACCTTCCTTTTGTTTGCTCACTCTCATATGTATTTCCATCATACGGGCCACCACTTCTTACTCACCAGTGACTTGGCCAAACCGGTTGACATCAATGACAACTTAATACCAAATTTCCAACAATCTCCCTCTTTGGCATTGATGTCAACTTACTGCAAGACACTTCATACCGATACATTTCTCCTCCTTTGACACAATGATAAAGGGTATTGTACACTCCCCCTTTGATCGATACCGAGCTACCCCTTAGACTTCTACCAATGATGGCAACCAATACTGAGATATGGTTCAAGAGTTATAGATGCTTCTATGAACTCCCCCTGAACCATATAAATAATTCCTTTCTCAAGTGCATAAGACAGATGACACAACTCCCAACTTGTGTTGTAGTTACTCAAAAGTGCTTACCGGTAATGGTTTGGTGAAAATGTCTGCTACTTGTTCTCTGGTAGGAACAGTCCATCTTTACTTCTTGTCCTTCAACCTTTTGTTTGAGAAAATGATACTTGATGGCTATATTCTTTGTCCTCGAATGCATCACTAGATTATTTGCTATGTTGATTGCACTCGAATTATCACATTGGATGAGAATAGGATCAGTGATGTCCAATTGTATGTCTTTAAGGGTCTACCTCATCCAAAGCACCCAAGAGCAACATGTAGCAACAACAATGTATTATGCTTTAGCAGTTGATAGAGAGACTGAGTCTTGCTTCTTGCTATGCCATGAAACCAACCGGTCACCTAGGAAGAATGCACCACCACTTGTGCTCTTTCGGTCATCAATGCAACCTACCCAATCAACATCAATGTATTCTTCCAAGATGAATGTCCCTTATTGAGGGTACCACAATCCATAACTGAGTGTTCCTTGGAGGTACCTAAAAAATCTTCTTACTGCATTCATATGTGACTACTTAGGTGCAGCTTGAAATCTAGTGACCATGCACACTTCTTGTACTATATCCAGTCTAGAAGCAGCTAGATACAATAGACTCCCTATAATGGATCTATACAATGTTTGATCCACCATTGGTGATTCATCATTCTTTCTTAATTTACTTTTGGTTACCATGGGGTACTTATTGATTTACAATCCTCCAGTTGAAATTTATTCAACATATTCTTTGCATACTTGGTTTGTGAGATAGAGATTCCCTTATCTTGCTGTAATATCTACAAACCAAGGAAGTATGTCAATTCACCAAGCATTGACATCTCAAATTCTAACTGCATCTGATCAACAAATTCTTTGCAATGGGTGTCCTGATTTCCTCCAAAGATAATGTCATCTACATACACAACTACAATGATCATGTGGTTTCCATCTTTATTTGTGTAAAAATTGATGTCATCATTCCCCTTTTTGAATCCTTACTCCTTCAGGTATTGATCTATTCTTGAATACCATGCTCTAGGAGCTTTCTTTAAACCATACAAGGCCTTCTTCAACCGATACACAAATATTTCATCATCATGTAGCAGAAACCCTTCTGGTTGATCCATGTAGACTTCTTGGAAATTTCCATTTAGGAAGGCAAATTTTACATCCATTTGATATACTTTATAACCCTTGTAGGCATAAAAGGCTAGAAACATCCTAATTGCTTCTATTCTAGCTACCGATGCAAATGTTTCTTCAAAGTCAATGCCCTCTACCTAAGAGTATCCTTTGCACACAAGTCTAGCTTTATGCCTAACAATTTTACCTTCTTCATTCATCTTATTCTTGTAGACCCACTTAGTGCCAATGATGTTCTTGTCTTCTAGTCTAGGGACTAATTCCCCAGTTTTGTTCTTCTCAATCCATTGTAATTATTCTTCCATGGTATGCATCCATTCTTGTCGTTTGCCGACCTCATTGAATGTTTTTGTTTCTACTTTAGTCATGAGGCAAAAGTTGACTTGTTCATCATTATGGGCAAGTCCTCTTCTAGTCTACACACCATTACTCTTATTTCCTAGAATTTTCTATTCTGAGTGATTCAATTGCACATACTAGTTGGGAGCCTTCTTGGATGCTTCTTCTAGTTCATTGTCTGACTGAGCTTCCTCACCTTCATCACCAAAATCATCATACCCATTAACCTATGGTTGACTTCCTTTCTACACATCCTCATCAACTTTTACATGCACACTCTCAATGACACTTCTTAGTCTTTTTTTGTAGCATTTGTAGGCCTTGTTGTTAGATGAGTAACCAAGGAAGATTCCTTCATCACTCATGGAGTCAAAACTTCCTAGGCCATCCATATCTCTCTTGATAAAGCACTTTCTTCAAAATACTTTGAAGTATTTGACCGATGGCTTCTGGTCATACCACTAAGGTGTCATTTTGTTGATTGTACTTAATTGAACCCAAATCAAAGTATATGCAGCAACATGAACAAATTCCTTCCAATATGTGTCTGGTAGACTGGCCTCATTTAACATGGTTCTGGCCATCTCCTTGACTATCATGTTCTTCCTTTCCACTACACCATTTTGTTGTGGTGTCCTAGGGGCTAAGTATTGCCTTCTAATTCCATGCTTTTCACAATAATCTTCAAATTCATTTGATGTGAATTCTCCACCCCAGTCTGATCTTAGACAATTTAGCTTGCACCCACTTTCCTTCTCCACCATCTTCTCAAAGATCTTGAATCTATCAAATGCTTGTGACTTATCTTGCAGGAAAGCTACCCATGTCATTCATGAATAATCATCAATAAAGAGCATAAAATATCTTTCATCAGCAAGAGCTCTTGTCCTAGTTGGACCACACATATCTGTAAGCACAATCTCAAGTGGTCTTTGTTAGGATTCCCAAAGATACTAAGAGGGCGGGGGTGAATCAGTATCTAACTGGTATATCAAATTACTTGATTTAAAACATGAAAAGCATATTAAAACTAAGTACTGGTAAACCAAAAGTAATGCAGTAAATAAGAATAATAACAACAAAATGAGAAGCACACCATAACACAATATTTTAATGAGGAAACCCAGTGTGGGAAAAACCTCAGTGGGATTTGCGACCCAAAATATTTGCTTACTGACCAATAAGGGAATATTACTCTTACAATAGGGGCTTGCACATGCAAGAAGGCCAAGTTCCTAGATCTCATAGCTCAATTATAAAAGAAGTCTCACTGACTTACAAAAATGGATTATACTAATCCAATATCTTGTACTTCTTTACATCAGCATCTGCTATGCCAGATTTAGTACCGGTTTAAGCTCTGCTAAAACATAAACCCTTAACCAATAATTCGCATATTAGGTCTGTATATTTCTCATCCTATATCCTTATCACTTAAATGATCTACAATGATCTCATACATATATGAGTCATATTACAATCTGCCATGTTGACTTACAAAAGATTTTATAATTAATTACAAAATATAAATACATAAAATTCTTGTTGGTTAGGGTGTCGGTATTCTTCTTTTTCACTGTCGGTGTCGGTGCCTATGTCTCCCTGCTGGTATCACATGATTGCAAGGTTTCCATCAATGAAAATACCTTCAATCACCCACAATTTCTTATTGTAGTGTGCATTTGCCAACAATCTTCCCCTTTGGCATTGATGGCAACACTAATGAGAAAAATTCAAGAGTATCCAAAAATTGAAGTCCAAAAAAAAACTTGCCAAAAATGTATGTCCAAAAATATATGCTCCCCTTGAGCAGATAATCTCTACTTCCTTCTAACCATTTTTCTCATTATACTACTCCCCCTTTGACATCAATGACAAAGGTTGTCATTCGCTGTCAGTGGAGTCCTGCCTGGATTCTTGTAACCGGTGGGTTACAATCTGAAAGATATCTGTCAAAATCAAATTTATACCATTACTAAATGTTTTGTTGTCTTTTATTGCCTCTTGAGTTCTCTTCACTGTACCGGTGACTATGTGCATTTTCTCTTCCGGTGTCTTCAGTCCGGGAACTAGAGCCTCAGATGTTTCTTTTCTCAAAGAAGTAAGGTATTCTAGTCTTGGACCAAGTCTGCATTTCAAGTCCTTTGCTTTATCCTTTATTCTCTGTTTGTCATTTTCTAACTTCTTGATTTTCTCTTCTTGCTCTTTTATCTTCTTTTCTATCTCCAAAAAATGAATTTGATGATCCTATCAGATTGTCAGCAATATTGCTTATCTTATCTTGTGCTTTGCTGATTTCCTTGTCAAGGTCTTCTGTTAAGACATTTATTTTACAAGTGTCCCTGTACAGTTTCTTGGAGTCAAGAATTATTTCTACAAGTTCCGGTAATAGGGTATCCATTTTCTCCTTGTTCTTCTTCACAATTTCCTCAAAGAATTTTTCTTTTTCTTTAATCATTCTTTCCTTAAATGAATCCTCATTTATTTGATCAACAGTTAATATGTTACCGGTGATAAACTTAGACAATGTGTCTAGTTGACCTAAAGAATCCTTACTATCAACTGTACACTTTGGTGAAATCAATTTAAGCATTGGAATTGTATCATCAATAGCCTTATAGGCTTGTGCATTGCATTCTGTGATCTTCTTTATTGAATCTAACAGGACCTTTGTTACATTTGTAGGTCTGAATTCTACCATAGATGTACCAGATGTTTGTCCAATAGTCTTTACAATAGCCATGCTACCAGTTGTGGTAATTACTTTACTTGATTTGACCTTTGGTAGGTCAGCTTGTGTTTGCATTTCCAAAAACAAAGGTTTTTGCTTTTCAGTATGGGTCGGTGGCACTATCTCTATCTGAACCTGTGCTTCAACCTATACCTATTTTGGTTTCTCTATATGTGTAGGTTTTTCTATGTTCATCTCAACCTTTGCAGCCAGTGACTCAGTAGTCACATTTTTCTCCTTATCCTCAATGGTTTCTCTATCAACAACAACATTTACTTCATGTGTGTCTACATTTACCATATACAAAATTTCAAACTCAGGATTTGTATCCTCTAGTGGAGTCTTTATACTCTCTGTGGCCGGTTGACTGTCAGTAGTATCTATCGGTGGAGTATCTGAAAGAGGTGGGGGCACATTGTCAGTTATTTTCATGCTTGGTGGTCCACCTACCTTACCTTTCCCCTTATCTCTGTCCTTTTGGTATACTTTAATAGATTTTGGCCTAAGTAATTCTTCCTCTTTTTCTTTTTCCACAAAGAATATATCCCATGCATCTGCTATTTCCTTAGATACTTCATTTACTCTACCAACCATTAGTGCTACATGTCAGTGAGTAGTGGAGAATACTATCTAGTTTGATTGATTGATTAATTTGTCTATTTCATCAGGTGAGTTAACTAGATGCACTGCAAGTAATTTTTCAATCTTAATTTTCTTATCCAGCTCAACAATGGCTAATCTTCTAGCTTCAAGTCTCCTATACAGATCATTTGGAATTTCATCAACAATTTGCATCAAAAATTTCTTGTATATATCTAAGTGTAGAATTAGACTGTTCTCTATGTTTTCCTTATCACCAGCTGATAGTGTATTGTATATTTTGTTTATATTCTTCAGCTTACCATCCTCTGTAATTTCACTAAGAAGTTTGTCTATTGGAGCAATATCTTGTTTTACCTTCTTCTTCTTAGGAGTCATTTTCTTTGCTGGAGGCCTTACTACCTATTGTTTTTGTCTGGTTCTTTTTGGTGTAGGAGAGGGTATCGGTGTGTGTTTTCTTTTCCTTTCTACCCTTTTAAATACTGCCGGTATATCACTCTCAGAAGAAGTTCCAACCAGTGAAAGATGAGTTTCCGGTAGGGGTGCTTCCAACTCAATTTCACTTATACTAGTTTGTCTCAAAACATCTTCCTTGATTGCCTTTGCCTGTCAGGTTCCTTTTCTTACAGTTGCTTCAACTTTTTAAACCCTTTTCCTAGATTGAATAGTACTTTCTATTGTTTCAGCACTACCAAACACTTTCTCTTTCGGTTCCTTTGGAGTTTCAAGTTGGGATTTTGCATAAGTTTCTATGATGTTGTCATCTATTTCATAGCCCATTTTAGTTACCCAAATAGTTCTAGGGAAAACTGTTTCTATCCAGATTTCATCTTTCTTGATAACAAAACATATTTCTTTCTAATACTTATCCATAATAGCTTGTGACAATCTTACTCTAGTTTTCATTCGAGGCTTTAATGCTTGAAAATACTCATTTAGGTTTTTCTCCCAGTTCTCTCCCATATTGTTTAGTAAATCTAACAATTGTTTTCCCATCGGTATGTCAAAGCCAAACTCTCTAGCACCAATACCGGGTACTTGTTTGATTATCATTGACCATATCATAGGCACTTTTGATACATAGGCTAGAAACTGAATTTAATCTATTTGCATGTGTAGCCTTATAACCTAAGATCATACTGATAAATCTGACATTTATGTCTTTTACATTGTTTACCCTTAGAGATATTTTATCAAATGTTGCAATAGTTAGGTTTATCACTGTGTCATTTGAGACCTTCTTTGTTTTGTCAGGTCTGTTACCAGTGGAGGGTAACCCTGTTACATCTTTTACGACTTCTTTTATGATTTTATGGATTGAATCCAACTAGAAAAATTCACCATGTACTCTGCTTAACACAATCCTTATGCTATCCTTGGGAAAATCCGAGACACTAAGGATTTCAGTGAAACCTAGGGTTTCCACTATTTTGTGTTCTGGCTTGACATTTCTAGACTCATCGCAAATCATAGACTTATACATATTCTTAATCTCACCATCACCTAATTCCTCAATATGACAATGTATATACAACCTAAGGTCTTCAGCATATACTACTCTCTTAGGAATTTGAGAAAATGCACCTATGCTATCATCTTTCTTTGCAATTTTGGGATCCAGTTTGAAAACGGGTCTAGGGCGCTTAATAACCTCAACAAGAGTAGGGTTTGCAATAAATTCAAGAGTGGATGAAGATGACATAGCTATAAATACCTCAATCTTCCTTAGGGATGAATGCTTTGATGGATTGCTTCACTTCTTCGCTTAGAATGCCTTCACTCAGGAATTTTTGTGCTCTCAAAGATTTGAATGCTCACTGAATGAAAAAAGGAGCCAAAACACTTGCTTTATAATGTTATTTTCTCCAACTACCATATTTAATGCTCGTCAGTTAAGTCACAACTTAACTCATGCTGGTATAGAAGTAATTTAAAATTCTCACCATCAACCAAGGGAATAATAGCATGTTTTTCATTTTGTTACTAAACCCCCAAAGGATTTTTCTTCAGTTAGATGAAGAGTCTCCTGCCGGTGGAGTGTTACTCTGTTCTACCGGTGGAGGAGTATTCCCATCAACATTCAGATTTGACTTTCTAATCCATTGTTTTGATAATTCTTTCTTTACCTCTTCAACCTTTTCTTTACCTTTCAAACTAGGACCTTTTGTATTTGTCGGTGATGCCTTACATCTACAAAATTTTGCAATCTGTCCAATTTTGTTATAGACATAACAAGTTACATTGTTCTTCTGAATAGCTTTCCCATATTTTATGCTAGTATGTGTTCTGCATTGATTAGATAAGTGTCCAAATCTTCCACAAATATAACATCTTACATTCATTCTGCAATTCTTTGAATTATGACCAACTTTGTTGCATTTAGAACATTGACCGGTGGGTGTATTAGTATTCTGATGATTTCTGGATCTAAACTAATTTTCTCTATGACCATACTTGTTATAGTTAAAGCATTTGCCATTAAATTTGTAAGGAGTAGGTTGTCTTGCCGGTTTGCTATGATCATGATTGTTTGCAGTACCGGAGATTTCACCAACTTCAAAGCCAAGGCCATTTGTATCATCATTAGGTTTTTGATTTTTCAGCATGTCACCAAGTTCTTCTGAAAATTTCTTGAATTTCTCCTTGTGTTGATTTGTAGCTATCAGTTCATTTTCCAAGATTCCTTTCTGTCTCATGAGTTCAGTTTTGTCATTTTGTGTGTGCATAAGATCTATCTTCAACATATCCTTTTCATGACTGAGTCTTGTGTTTTCATTTCCAACATCATTTAGTCTTCTAACCAAGTCTTCTTCATTCTTCTTTTTGTCTTCAATTTCTTTACAGAATCTCATAGTCATATCCTGCATCTCATTCTTTGTTGTACTAATTTCTTGTCTTAGCTTGTTTACCAAATAATATCTTGAGCAACTTTCAGATCTTCCTCAAGTTGTTAGGCTTCTAAAAATAGAGAACCAGGCTCTGATACCAATTGTTAGGATTCCCAAAGATATTGAGAGGGGGGGTGAATGAATATCTAACCGGTATATCAAATTACTTGATTTAAAACATGAAAATCATATTAAAACTAAGTACGGATAAACTAGAAATAATGCAGTAAATAAGAATAATAACAACAACATGAGAAGCACACCATAACATAGTATTTTAACGAGGAAATCCGGTGTGGGAAAAACCTTGGTGGGATTTCTGACCCACAATATTTGCTTATTGGCCAATAAGGGAATATTACTCTTACAATAGGGGCCTGCACATGCAGAAAGGCCAAGTACCTAGAGCTCACTGCTCAATTACAAAAGAAGTCTCACTGACTTACAAAAATGGATTATACTAATCCAATTTTGTACTGCTTTAGATCAGCATCTGCTATGCCAGATTGAGTATTGGTTTAAGCTTTTCTACAACATAAACCCTTAACCAATAATTCACATATTAGGTCTATATATTTCGCATCCTATATCCTTACCACTTAAATGATCTACAATGATCTCATACATATATGAGTCATATTACAATCCACCATAATGGCTTATAAAATATTTACAATTAATTACAAAATATAAATACATAAAATTCCTTTCAGCCAGGGTGCCAGTATTCTTCCTTTTCATTGTCAGTGTTCTGTGTGCTAGTGTAGAGTCTATCGGTGCCGGTGATTGTGTCTGCCTGCCAGTATCGCATGATTGCAAGGTTGCCATAAATGACAATACCTTCAATCACCTATAATTTCTCATTAGAGTGTGCATTTACCAACAGTCTTGAGGTGTTGTGCTCTTTTGTCCTAAAGCTCACCTTCATCTACTTCCCTTTTACACATTCATCACAAAATATGCTTATTGGTTTGATGATGGGTGGAATATTCCTCATACACCCCTTTCTTCTTACTACAACTAAGTTATCAGAGTTTATGTGGCCTAATCTTCAGTGCCACAACCATCTTTCATCAACCTATCCTATCAGGCATTGGGACTCATAGCATTCCTTTAAATTGTAAACATTGCCATTTGTTCTATTTCCTTCTGCCACAACCTAACTAGTACTCCCTTTCTTTATCTGGCAACTGGTTGAGTCAAAGGTGAATTTATAACCTTTGTCACACAATTGACTCACACTCAACAGATTGTGCTTTAGGCCTTCCATATAATATACATCATGTGCTTTCAATTTTCCATCAATATTTAGAGTACCTTTTCCCTTTATTTTGATGGATGAGTTGTCTCCAAATATTACTGAACCACCATTTTAGTCTTCAAGTTTGATAAATTTATTTTTATCACCAGTCATGTGGTTGGAGCAACCACTATCTACAACCTATGGATTTTTCCTTTCAGCATGTAAGGCAATTTGCACTATCAAACTTGATTCTGACTTTTCTTTTTCTTTCTCAACCCATATTGGTTTGGTTTCCTTCTTCTTTTTAGCTACTATTTTGTGCTCCGGTTCAACTACCAGTTCTTGATTAGTATTTGTCTTTTTCTGCTTGATCTTCCTATTTTTACGAAACTTTGCTATATGTCCAAACTCTTGACAATTATAGCATTTCACATATTCATTTAAAGATGAATCTTTAAAATTATTGTAGGGCACCGATTTATACTTCCTACATTCAAAACCCATATGACCAAATCCATTGCACTCATAATAGACAACATTCATATCCCAGAGTTCATTAAAAGGATTTCTACTTTCATAACTCATAGAGGGCTTATTGGTTAATCTATAGTCAGCTATTCTATGCCCAAATTTGTTACACCAATAACAATAACCATGAAAGTTTGAAACATACCCGCTAGGTTGCCTTGGTCCTGCAAAGGATTGTCTCATTGGGGTCTTCCCTTCATGCTATTGACTCTAGTGAATCCTTCATGGTCACCTCTTGCATTTCTCCTTGGATATGCATGTCGGTACAATGAGTGTGGCCTCTGGTTCATTGCTTGTGTATACCGGTTTATGTGGTGATTTCCAACAACATTTGCATATGTCTTTTTACCGGTATCCTTGCTTATAGTGAATGTCTTCTTCTCTTCACCTTCATTTGAAGAGGTGAAGTGTATTTATTTATGGGATGTGTCTTTTCTATTTGAACTTTGACCTTCTTCAAAGCCTAAGCCATCGGTATCTTTGGTTTGCTTTTGTTTTCTCAACATCTTGTCTAAGGCTTCGGTGTTACCTTCATATTTGCTTCTTACTTTTATTTTTTCCTTACTTTCTTCAAGCTCCTTTATAAGCTTCACTATTTCTACTTCTAGATCTTGATGCTCCTTTCCCTTCTTCATTAGATCATAGGATGTAACTTCACATATCCTCTTGGCTTCTCCTAACTATAGTTTCAAGTCAGATATAACTTGATTGGACTCATCCAGGGATTGTTTCAAGAGACCTTGTTCATCTACTGCAACAAGCTTGACCTTCTTGAGTTCTCTTCTTGTCTTACTCAGCTATTCAAGAGCACTTATAATCTCTCCTTCTAAATCCACTTCAGCCTCAGTATCCTCTTCTTCCTCATCTTCACCAACCAGTTCATCAAGTGCCATAAAGATATTAACTTCTTTGTCATTCTCATGATAGTCATCTTCTGATGCACTTTGTTCATCTGTGGTATCATCCTCAATAGTATATAGGTTATTTTTCTTTCAGTAGCCTCTCCTTCCTTGCCGATAGACATTTCTTTCTTTATCTTTACTAGCAGATCTGCTAAATCCTCTTGACTCATCTCCACTAGTTTCATTATAAGGACATTTTGTAGCAAAGTGTCCAACTTTACCACAGTTAAAACATTTTAGTGGTAGGTTTCCTTTATACTTGTCAGATCCTCTTTTGAGATTTCTGACAAATTTTTCTACCTCTGCATTAGAATTTTCATTGGATCCTTTATGAGAAGCTACTTCTTTTCCCTTCTAGGTGGTCTTGAATGCTACCTCTTTCCTTAAGGATGCATAACCAATTGTTCTCATTTCAAAGGCTGTTAGTGACCCAAATCCATTGTAAAGCTCTTCAAATCCTTGTCTTCTTCTATGGCAGAAACCTTTGTATCATACTTAGGTGTAAGGGACCTAAGTACCTTCTTTACAAGGATCTCATCTACAATTTCTTCCCCAAGTCCTATGATGGTATTCACAGTTTCATCAAATCTATGAAGATAGTCTGCAATATTTTCATCATCCTTCATCTTGATGCCTTCAAGTTGGCCCCTTAGTGCTTATAGCTTGGACTCTTTGAATTTTGTATCTCCTTCAAATAACCTCTTCATTTTATCCCAAGTCTCCTTAGCAGATGCACAATACATGACTTTGGCAAACTCATTATCAGACAGCCCACTCAAGATAGCATGTTTGGCCTTTGTATTGTTCTCATACTCCATCTTGGCATCCGGATCAGTGGAAGGAACACTAGGAACAACATACCTATCCTTGACAGACATCCACACATCAAAAACAAGGGAGGAAATATAGGTCTCCATTCTTCTACTCCAGAATGCATAGTTGGATCCATCAAACATGGGGGCTTTTGAGGAAGAAGAATCATTATTTCCATTGTGTTCTAAGTCTAGAATCTACCCAAGGTTTGTAAGTAACTAGGAACCTATGCTTTGATACCAATTGTTGAACACAAAGCACCACTGAGAGGGGGGTGAATTAGTGGTTCCTAAACTCTTTTGACTTTTAAAGAAACTTTAGAATACCGGTTATTATCTTAAGAACTAAATAATCAAACCAGTAAAGAAAATGAGGAAACCAAAGAAGAAAATCACAAAAATGCAATCCACAATGCCAGGTGTACAAGGAAAACCCAATAAGGGAGAAACCTCGGTGAGAAATGGTGCTGGAGACTACTGCTCCAATCCAACCTCACAAGTGAAACACTGAATTACAAAGATTTAGGGCACCAACCCAAGGAGCACCAACCCAAGGAGAACCAACCCCTGCACCAAGCTCCAACTTGGTGATGTATATTGAAATACTTTTTAGATACAGTTATTGCTTCTTGTTGCAAATGAATTCTGCAACTCTTGATGAAATAGGTCTCTATTGGTTAATAGTCTTCTCCTCTTTACTAGATCTCACACTACCAGTCAACAGATAGCTATCACTGATTCTTGGCCTATATTCTCTCTCTCTCACAACCTCACAACCCACTATGTCACACTTGGATACCTTCTTGATCAATCACACATCACTGGTTTGCTCAACTATTAGACCTGCTATAGTTATACCGATATTCTATCACTGCCGGTTAAACCCTCTTACCGGTTTGCTTGTTAACTCACTGTGCAACTTTTCTTAGAATAAATTCTAAGGGAGATGATCCTTCTCTTTGATCAAGCTCTTTTCACTCTTCTTGTTTTCCTCAAGAATCTACCTTGTCTTTTTCGAGCTCATGTATTTATAATTGTTGATTCCCGCCAAGAACGCATTCAAACACTATCGTGTTAGTTTTTTCCTTCTCCAACTCGATCTGAAAGTGATTTGATTTGATCTACTTTTATAGGGATAAGATATTCATGACAATGATCAATCACCAGCAAAGCTTCATATTCCAATGTGTGTTTTCTAAATCTAGAGGTTTGCACATTGCTTTTTTGCTTTTCTCTATCATTCACCATTAATGGATTTGTTGTTTCCTTCACTAAACAAGTACGAAGATCAAATCTTCTTGCAGGATCAGTTTAGTTGCTTTGTCAACTTGCCTTCCTTGAGCCACAATCCTCTGACATCCTCCATGACTTGTGGATTCCCAATAAAAGTCTACCTACTTGTAGATTTGTTACATCAATGCACACTCCACCAACATGTGCAATACCTCCACTTGGCATCTAGTTGTCATGCTCTTTGAAACCCACCTTTGCTTGGATTCCTATGTTGGTTTTGACATACTTTGTCAACCAAGGTTGACTACCGGTTTAGTTTATCTTACTGGTACAACCATCAAACATCCTCTTTGTTCTGTTCACGAGTTGTTGTGCCTTCATAACAAACAAACAACCTTCATCCTGGTTTATGCCTTACCGGTAAGCCTTATTTACCGGTAGATGACACAAGTCATATGTATTGGTAACCTTCCTTCTATCTACTCACTCTCATGTGTATTGCCATCATACTAGTCACCACTTCTTACTTACCGATGACTTGGCCAAATCGGTAGACATCAATGACAACTTAATGCCAAATCACCAACAAAGTTGGGATTTGATCCTTGCACAAGTAGAGTTTACCTACAACAATTTAGTGAATAGGAGTACTAGAAAAACACGTTTTGAGATTGTTACTAGAGTGCATCCTAGAGGAATATCACAATTAAGAGACATTATCAGTGAAGACTGGAAGAGTTCAGAAGTAGAAGATTTTGCAGATCACATGGCACCATGGCACATTTAGGTTAAACAACATTTGGAAGACATGAACATCAAATATAAGGAGAAGGAAGATGAGAAGAGGAGACATAAGGAATTTGAAGATGGTGATGAAGTGATGGTATATTTGAGAAAATAGAGATTCCCAGTTGGAACTTATAATAAGTTGTCGATGAAGAAGTTTGGACCCTATAAGATTTTCAAGAAGTTCAATTCTGGAAATGCATATGAAGTGGAGCTACCGGATAATCTAAGTATTTCAACTATATTTAACATTGTAGATTGTCATGAGTATCATGAACCAAAATTTAGTGAGGATAGTGTTGTAGACCTTGAGAAACAATTGCCCCGAAAGGAACCAGATAAGATTGAAAAGATTTTGGACAATAGGATTGGGCATAGTACCCAGAACAATCAATACAAAGAATATCTTATGAAGTGGAAGAGCAGACTAGTTGAAGACTCATCTTGTATTTCACAAGAAGAGTTAGACTGCTTTGGTTTCCCTCTGATCCCAGCAAAGTGATAGGCTCACTTTTTTATTAACCCTAGATGTCTAATGCAAGAGCATCCCCGGTTCACAACAATCTTGCATCAACTAAAAACATTTTCCTTTCTGTTTTGTTTGCAATTTCAATTTTTCATTTTGTGTGTGCCGGTTTTGGCTCACTAGATCTTGTGGAGTTAGATTCTACTTGAAGAATTGATCATCTTTCTTTCTTTCAGACTGCATCTCATTTGGATCACTTTCTGGCAAGATATCGCTACTGGTTTTCATGATAGTTTCTTGTTACCGATTGTTGTTTTGTTACCGGTTGCCTGAGACCTATTCTGGTGATCTTCCGAAACCCATTTTGAAGCTTGCAGAGCCTTGAGTGTTGATATCAATGTTTCTTAGCATGTGGCCAACCTTCTTCATTTCATCCTTTGGATTTTCTGGAGAAATCTCTTGGTGGAGGCCGACCTTGTTCATTTTGCACGTTAGGTCTTGTTCTTTGGGTTTTTATCCCTTTTTGGCCGATTGAATCCTTTGGATCGATATATATATTTATAATCATGCTTCAGAATGAAATAAATTAGAATCAATCAGAGTTACAGATAGATGGACTGTGCCTAGAAGATAGATCTTTCAATTCAAGGTCCCAGTTGTGACCTATTCTACTAGGCCTTTGTGATGGTATGTTGTAACCCGGTTGTTACTGGTTGGATGTAATCAAAATTGAAATAATAAAACTATCTATTTTACATTGCCTCCATCATATTTGTGTGTTTCCATTATGTTTACTCTTTCGGACTGGTCCAGATTGATCTCTTTGAGGTCCCTCCTCAGTGGTGAATGCTTCACTGAGTCACATCCCTCTTGGGATCCTCAATCTCATTGGCCTAACCCAGTGGGATCTCTTGTAGCATGAGTAGACCATCCTCCTCCTCTCCTCCCTAGGATCCCTCACCCTACCTACCCTGATGTGGGCCATCCTGCACCTATACCTATGATGGCCTGCCTGGTACCTATCCCTGTCTATGTACCTATACTTGGGATGGAACATGTAAAACCCATCCCCCTCTGCCCCTGTGTGGCCTTGGTGGTCTACCTCCTCCACCTCCCTTCCCTACATCATCACCTCCCTATCCGACCTCAACTTTCCCTCCATCCTTGGGTCCACCTCTGTCTCTCACCATCTAGTGCAGGAGAACCTAAGGGTGAGAAAACAACCTTTGCAATTTTGGCAATTTTGGCATAAGGACTGGTTCTAGTCCATTTGGTTGTTTGTAGGGAGCTTGGAGTGCATTTTGTCTTCATTTTGAAATTTTTTTTTTCAGCAAGACTTGCCTCAATGAAACCGCTAGAGTGTGGAGTGCTACCATCAACTATCAGAACCACCCAGTTTTACCTTACCCTGATGCCCGATGAGTATACATAAGATCAAAATGGAGTCATCAAATATCGATGGAAATGTTTTCCACCTACCCTGATAACCCGATGAGGTCATCAACGGATTGGAGCAAGTGGAGTGAGTTCAGAGTGGAGCCATCAGGTATTGGCAAGACTAGTTTTTGTGCCGCTCGATAACCCGATGGGAAGGCATAATGTTTGGAGCTCATCATTGGCTATCGACATAACATGTTAGGAGCTACACTGATAACTCGATAAGCAAGCATTCTGTTGGGAGCGCACCATCAACCATCGACAAGAGATGTTTGATGCTACACCAATAACCCAATGAGGAAGTGCATCATTTGTAAACTGTCATCGGACATCGGAGTGAGTGTTTTGATGCTACTTTGATGACTCGATGAAGAAAGGAAGATAGTTACAGTCAGAAACTGAATTGTGTTGATTTGATTCTCGTCTGTTAGGGGATGATTCAAGACATGTATAGGAGGCTATAAAAGACCCAATGGCATTCTATAAGAGGATTGGATTAGGATTGTTAGATGTGTTGATTCCACAAGAGAAAAACTTCTTTTGAACAACAATTGGAAGATCATTTTTTGGTTTCTTTTTCAGAGTTTATTTTCATTGTAAACATGGCTTAAATCTTTAAGGAATAATGCAGATAGGGTAGATGTTATTTTTCCGTGTCTTGTGAGTTCCAAGTGTGAATTTGTGTCAACCTTGACTCTGTAAATAGAGTTGTTGTTTTGTTTCCTGTTTCTTTGTTGGCATAAAGTTCTTGTGAACATGGCTTTGTCTTGACACTCCATCATGGGATCCACACGACCATTGGAGGTTGTCAAGAAGGGCCAACCATGTACAGTAGTGGTCTATATGTAGCAGACTAGGGAATGTAATCAGTCATTTCAGCAAACTGGCCCTAGGTGAGCTTGATGATAGCTTGGCTAGGTATTAGTGACCAAAAGGAAATCACTTACAGGGTAGACTGGAGTCTAGGCTATCAGCCTCAGACCAGAGGAAGATGGGATCAAATGGAGGGAAGATCCTAGCATAAGGAGAAAACAACTTAGGAGAAGTTGTAGGCACATTTGATGGTAGAGAAAACCCTGCAAGGTGTCTAGTGAGATATAGTAGAAAGATGAGTTGGTGGATTTACGAAAGTGAATTCACAAAGAGAAGAGTAACAAACGTCAGTAGTGAGGACCTGAGTGGATTAGGTAATAGAGAGAAGCATTCCCGGGTTAGGCTAGGAAAAAGGCCTTGGAGTGAGTCAAGCTAACTCAAGCAACTAGGATCCTCCCTATCACCATCCTCCTAGATCCTTCTCTCCTCCTCCTCCATCAACCTCCACCTCCATCCTCATCACCATCATCCTCCTCTACTAGAGGTATCAACTATGTTGGATCTCTAAGTCTGGGAAATAGATGAGCTACAAAATAGGCCATGTACTCATCATCCATGCCCACATCAATAACGTCTACTAATATATCCCAAGGAATCAACACCAACTATTCAAACTATGTAAATCTTGCATCATATGACAAAATAGGTCCCCAACAACCATGCTCTCTAACTATTTGGGCAAACTCACCCGAACCCCATTGCATCCTCTACTGTTGACCAAACTATCTACATACCCTGTCAATCAAGTGCCTATCCAAAATGTATGGAGTCTTCCCATTCAAATATCTTCTCCTGAAACAAAATGGCAGCTCTGTCACATCCTCCTCCTAGGCCTCACAGTTTAAGTATGACCTCCATATAACACTGTTAATATCATCAATAACCCACTGCCAGTAATCTACCTTCCCAATCCATCGCTGGGAAGTGATCATGCTATATAAATGTGCATAGGACTGCCCATGTCTTTTAAACCTGAAATGAATCACCCTAGCTACAAAAATATGTTGATAAGCCCACACTTGCAGCAGTATAACACCACACCCCAATCCATAGCCATTGAGGTAAACAAACTAGTGCATCTCATTATATAGATGTGCCAAAAGGAATGGCCCCCATGTGAATCTCCTATGCTTTGTCATGAGGATCTCCAATATCTTCCCCCATTCAATAACCAGACCCTGTGTAGCCCTGTTGAGACATAAGAACCGGTTGATCATCCCTCCCACTACAACTGCTAGTCTTTACCCACTGAAATACATAACATCCCATCTTAGATGTCCTGGTCTCAAATCTTGATCTAGGTCTACGAAGAATCATCTGAGTGCATCCTTGTCTCCCTCTCGATCATAGACTATAAACTTGCAGTATCTTGTATGCATCCTCTAAAGTGACTGACATCTCGCTAGTTGTCAAATGAAATGTACATGTCTTTGAGTTCCATCTCTCTGCAAGAGCAGTTAGCAATTTGGTGTTCATGCTTATCTTTGGCATGTATAGCATGTGTCTTAGGCCCATAGCCTCAATAGTAGCACTCTCCTCAAAAGTCAACTCTGATAGTAACATCTGAGTTAAAGGAAATCTCTCTCGTGACTCTATATGGGGAAATTACTCCTGCATCCAGTCAAATCACACATGTCAATCCTAGTGGTACTCATGTTCATCACATAGTGCTACCCCTATCCTAGTCCTTATTTTAATCACATGGCACTACATTCTATTAGTGTATATGATTATCACATTGCACTATATCCTATATTGCTAGAGAACTCACCGGATTTTATCAAATTCAATGACTTATCTTATATTCATCTTAGCAAACTTATTCAGGGAACCTATTGAGTGAATCCTCTCAACAACTTATCTAATTGGCAATGTATGTTTATCACAGAATTGTCAATTATAGCCTAATTGTCAGTTTGTCTTCCCTAGGGCAATTATTGAGTGAATCCTCTTAGTAGTTAATCTAATTGATATCATATGTTCATCATAGAATTGTCAATTTCTGCTTTTCCTAGATGCAAACATGTTCTTGCTACGTAAACATGCTTTTACCCTGCCTATATGCATTTCTATAGCACAAACGTGCTTTCTTTAGCACAAACGCAACATTGTTGAACATATATGAGCTTTTCATCACAGATGCGCCTGTTTATCACAAACATGGCTCTATTATGCCTAAATGTACCTTTTTGTCATAAACATGCATGTCTATAATAGATGTGCCCATAATCATGCATAGACACAATTACATACATAAACACACCCTAATTCGACCTAGACACGACCATTCATCCTATATGTGTGAAAACCTAACCTAGATGTGCTAAGCCTTAAAATGTTGCTTAACTATTCTAAAGAGCTTTAATTGAAGCAATAAATGCAATAATGTGCAAAGCGACATTCATGTACATACCGACTCACCCATGTCGTCTGGTCTCTGGAATCATTGAACATGATCGATCTGTGTAGCCTATGTGCCATCTCTCCTTCTCTGCTGACTACTCTCTAAGTTCTAAGCTCTAGGTCCTCTAATCTTTTGGATGATGTGGATGCAAATGAGGATGTTTTCCTTGTGGCCTATACATATAGGTTGCTTAGCCCTAGTCTCTCGTGTCAACCTTTCTTCCCAATATTTCTTTCCTTTCTCTCTTATCTAGAGATTGTCTACCCTTTTTCTATCCAATCTCTCGAGGGGGCATATCCTTCCCATCTTGGGGCAACTTTGTATCAGTTTATCTTCTTTGAGCCAACGTGACAAGCTGCATTGTCTCAAAGAGGGGAAAAATGTAGACACCTAAAATTATCTTCTTTAATTAAATAATTCTTTTTATTTATTTAATTATTTTATTCTAAGTCTTCTATTAATTAAATAAATCTTTATTTATTTAATTAATTCATTTAGCCTCTTCTAGCCCTTTTTCTTATTTAAATAAATATTTTTTATTTATTTTAATTATCTCTCCTAAATTAAATAAATACTTTTATTCATTTAATTGGTCCCACTTCCTCTATTAATTAATTAAATCTTTATTTATTTAATTAATTCATTAAATCTTTATTTAATTAATTAATTAAATCTTTATTTATTTAATTAATTCATTAGCTTTTCCTCTATGGCACGTGTCACTTATCTCCTAATTCTCCTCTACCTACCCACTTCATTATTATATCATTTCTTCTACCTAGCCTTTAATCCTTGCCGACCATTCATTTCTTTCACCTATTAATCTTATCCCTCCATTTTCTAAATTGTCTTCTATATAAGAGGATACTTCCTTAATTATTAACCCTAATTAATCACCTAATCAACACTTATGCAATCAAGCCTTCTTGCAATCAAGATACTTCAATCACAATCTATTCTTTATTGAGCTCTTGTGCACACATAAAATCTTAGAGGAAATATATCAAACAAGATCAATGGAGATAGGAGACAATGAAGATTGAAACACTACTTGGCATGTGAATGGTAATATATCATTTTATTTTGTGGATTTGCATGTTCTTAGGTATCTCTATTGGTGTATGGTGGATGTTTGGTTGTAGAACTATGAATTATTATGGTTGGATCTTTGTGGTTTTACAATAGTTTAGCATCATTATTTTTCACATGTTGTTCCATGCAGGTTTCAAGTGTTGATTTGTTTTTCCATGCACATTTTACATGAGGATCTATTATTGCATGTGGGTTTTATGTAGTCTAAACAATGATTCATGCCATATTTTTGATTAAATAAATATTATATATATAGGTATATATATGTATATGTATATATATACCTATATATATACATATATACATACATATATATATATATACATATATATACATATATATATATATACATATACATATATACATATACATATATACATATACATATATACATATATATATATACATATATATATATATATATACATATATATATATATATATATATATATAAATATATGTATATATATGTATTTAATCCATTAAAATCAATTTATCTATTAATTAAATCATCCCCCCACCCCCCCCACATTCTTCTATTGATTAAATAAATTATTGAATTTATTTAATTTAATCCAATTAACCACATTCAAATATTAAATTAAATAAATCATTTTTATTTAATTATGTTGCCATATGATGAACCAATACGATGATAATGTATGTTGTCACTGATGTCAATAAGTGCAGGTGAACCGGTATGAAGATTGGAAGAAGTTGTTATTAATGTTCAAGTAGGAGAACTGGTATGAAGGGATGAAGCGGACCAGTGTTAAGGTTTCACTAAGTGTGACTACTGGTTGGTAGTCACAGCTCTAGGGTTTTGAGTTTGGCAATCTAGCTTGTGCGATGCAACTGGTGACATTTTGTGATGAGTTAGCTAAGAGATAAGGATGATATCAAGATGCCACGTCAATTTTGTGCACATGAAGGATTTCCTTGAGGATGTTGCATGTGAAGATCAATTGCATTAAATGTCTACCTTAGGAATGAACATTCTTCTTAGCGGTTGTAGCTAGGAAATTGGAAATCATCAAAGCAAATAGGAATTTGGCCTAGTTCAATCACGAAAACTCAATTGCAATGATAACAATCCAAAAAACACTCAATAAAGACATGAAAACAAAACATTCAAGATTTGAAAATTAAGCAAACCAAGTGCAGATTTGAATGTCTCCTTCATGTGGCTCCATTGTCCTTCTTTCTCCTTCAAATAGCTTTGCTATGGATCTCACCTACTAGTGCATGATCATGATATGAAAGCAAGTAGACAAGATGATTGCTCAAGAATACTCGAAGTGTGATTGATTCGACAAAGTGATTATTAGATCAGGATTGAAGAAATTCATCCAATTTATAGATAAATTGGAGAAAAGATCAAATTAGCATGAAGAGATTCAAATGGAAATTGCAAATCAAAAATGTCAATTATGACAAATTATGACAAATTTGCACTTTCTATGCAAAATTGATTGATTGATAATTCATGACAAAATTATGACAACTTTCTATGTCAAAATTGATTGATTGTCAATTATGACAAATTATGACAAATTGAAATGTCATTCCCATGAAATTAGGAGGAAAATAGGAGAGAATTGAATTTGAAATTAGGAAAATTAGAAAATTGGAAAATAGGAATTAGGAAATTAGAAAATGAGGAAATTAGGAATTAGGAAATCAGTGAATGAATTAATAATTTGTCATTTGTTAATTAATTCACAAAAAGAGGAATAATTAGTTAGCCAATTAAATTAAACATTTAATTGTGACATGAAGACCTAGGATAAATAAATAAATTATTTAACCTAGAGGGAGAAATGACAAACAGGGTTAAATGAATAAAATCATGAAACCCTAAAAGATGAGTTAGAAATGCAAGGATGACAATTAGGTCTTGACAAAGGATAATTGATATCGATTCGATTTGATCATGATTCTGACTTGATAAAATGCTGATGCTGATAAATGATGTGATTGATAAATGCACCAATTGACGAGGGACAATGACTAATTGATCCAAATTGACACAATTGAGAAAGATGACGATTGATGACAAATTGATCACAAAAATGACAAAATTGACAAGAAGACAAGGATCAATGACAAAATAGATTGCAAAACAGCAAGATTGAAAATGTCAACAATTGATGACAAATCAATCACAAGATGACAAGATTGATGACAAATTGATCAAAAGACAAGAATCGATGACAATTATCGATCGCATGATGACAAGATTGATAAGAGGACAAAACCCTAATTAGGATTGACGATGTCCAAAATGATGACAAATGAATACGCACATAGATGCGACAAGATAAGATTGACCAAAATCATGACTGATATTGTTATCAACAAGACCAAATTTGAAAGCGAGATAGATGAAGGATGTAGAAGAAGGACTCGATGCTCATAAATGATAAAGACCAAGTGTGAATCATAGGAGAAATGTTAATGCGACGCAAAAACCCTAAAATAAGGCAATGCACAAATGTTAAAGTATGATTCCACAAGCATTGACCATTTTTAGACATCTACATTTTGCCCCTCTTTGAGACAATGCGATTTCAAGCGTTGTTTCAAAGAACAATAATGAAAATGCTCCAGACAATAATAATGACATATGCATGCCCCCTCGAGGAATTGGCCAGGAACATCCTGAAAAGAGGCCAATTGATCGATAAGAATGATAGAACATGATAGGAACAAACAGACTAACAATCGGAGACCGGATGCACGAAGGACAAGCAATTGAAGGTGAAAAAGACCACGACCAACATGAGATGGAGAGAGTGCACATCCATCTATGCACTGACAAAGATCTATAAATGAGACAAAGAGAGTGAAAATTGCTCATTTGCAGTAGCCAAAGAGGATGATTTGTTGCTCTGGAAAAGGACACTTGCAGAGAGATGGTGAACATTCCAATGGTAGATCACCTTGGGGAAAGTGTACGCACATTCAGATGATCGGACGACGCAGGAGCAGCGGTATGTATCTCAAAAACCCATGTTTTCAATTTTATGAATTTGACTTGCTTGTGGGACATTGCGGGGCCCACAGAAAATGTAGAAATTGACTTCTGCGCTTGTGTAGGGTGAATCCTGTGCTTGTGTAATGCCTTCTGCGCTTGTGTAGGGGAACACAGGCACAGGTTATGTGACACAGGTGCAGGACTCATCACACAAGCGCAGTTGTACTCTGGCAACCCTAATTTTGGTCAAAACAACATGCAAATGATCCGGAAAGGGGGGATAAGGGTAGGATATGTCAGAATAGCTTAGAAACACCCTGATTTGGACATGAAACAAGGAAATGCAACCTGTAGGAGAAAACCCTAAAACTGACAAAATGTGCCCCAATTGTGATGCAGAGTCGACAGTATCCATTGATCACACGGGAGAACCAATCTGACTGCTTGATGTTACAACATAGACTTAGGAGCACAGACAGAGATACATTAGCAGGACTTGGGATATACTATATCACATTCATGCCCGGGATTAGGGCAAACATAGGGCTGCTTACCGCATTGGAAGAGCGATGGCATTCGGAGACCTCCTCATTCCATCTGGCGACTGGAGAGGCGACTGTGACACTGGAGGATGTATGGCGTATCCTCCACATTCTGATTCATGGAGAGATGGTAGAGTATGACCTAGTGATAGGGAGAGACGCATTGTGCAGATTATTTGAGTGCGACGTAGATGATTTGGATATCATAGAGAGGGAGATTGGCTAGGAGACCATGGTATCAGAGTATGATCGACGATATGTGGTGATAGCATGCCTACTAGCAGGAGACAGACGAGGACATGGATTCCCTATTGGATGGGGAAGAGTGCTAGAGCAGATGGCGACAGAGGGGACAGTGTATGCATGGGGACCATGTGTACTGGCTATGCTATATTTTCAGTTGCATCAGATAGCATATCAGGGAGTGCAGACCTTGAGCTATGGAGTCACACTGTTATAGGTATGGGCATTTGAGCACATAGCCATATGTCGACCGATTGCAGAGAGACAGGTATTACCACACCGACCATATGTGTATTGCTATGGGGGAGCACTGAGATAGGGTCCTTTTGGATACATATTGTATTGTCGACATGAGCTAGACAGACTGAGAGAGTTCACATGGAGGCCATATCATGATTGCCCTGGATGGTCAGATGATAGTGATGAGCTATCGTATTGCAGACAAGAGAGGTACCTGATTGGGCGACCAGTGAATCACCAGAGTGTGATTGAGATGTACCTGCTAGAGAGAGAGTCAGATGACAGTTTGGAGAGAGGCAGGATGTACCTAGGAGGACTGCACACTTTGCCCGATCTCACAGAGAGACGAGTCAGTGGGGGAGTATGATTCAGCCACATATAGCATATGCCAACTTCACACAGCTTCAACAGAGATAGTGGGATTGGAGATCAGATGTGGAGGATGTCGGGATGACAGAGGAGTATGAGAGATAGTTTGCATGACGACGACCAGTGCCATTGACAGATCCTGATATTCCAGTACCTAGGAGACAGGAGGACTTCCCACTCGCAGGAGAGGAGGACGGAGATGATGAGGATAGAGATGAGGAAGAGGATGGGGAGGAGGATGAGGGGGATGATGAGGATGGAGATGATGAGGATGATGACTATGAGCTAGATTCAGCCAATCAAGAATCATTGCAAGATATACCCATAGAGCCAGAGATAACTAGGATAGAGGAGATGGAGATGTACAGGGCTACCATAGCGAGTCAGCATGATCATATTGCAACATTAGAGAGACAAAATGCCATCTTGAGGACAAAGCAGGATCAAGTTCAGAGCGGAGATATCCAAACTCACAGCGGCTCGAGATGCAGCAATAGCTTAGGCATAGCGAGAGGAACAGAGAGTCACTGAGTATATTGGGTCAATTAGGGATGCCAGTGCATGGGAGATGGCATAGATGTTGGTAGAGACTGGAGAGGAGATACGCCATTGGAGGACACTATATGAGAGTGTAGTTCCACCAGAGTAGAGAGGAGCTTCATATCAGGCACGATCGAGGATAGAGAGCCGGGCATGCTCTCAGAGGTCATTGAGCAGCATGGGGTTGAGTGGACCTATGAGACCACCACAGCTAGGACTAGAAGGGACATCATCTGGGAGACATGGCAGGGATGAGGAGGATAGAGGGAGCACCCAGTCATAGAGGCACGTGCTCCTTAGGATAGAGACAGATGCAGTTTGATATTATGTAGTCAGCCTACGGGCCATACTTAGGACAGATAGTCCAATTTTGTACTCTGATATTATGTTGACATATGATATGATATGCATCGATATGATGGGATGCAATGTGTTATGACTGATGTTATTTTCCATGTATGGATGACTTAGGCACTAGTTATGTACCATTATGGAACATGTATGGATGTATTTTTTTATGTGTTTTTGATGCATTGATAATATGAAATGAATAAAATGCTTGATATGATGCTTGATGTAATGCAAATGTACTAACCAATGAATGCAGGATGCAGCATATGTGTGTGGAAAAATCGGAGCACTAGACCGAATTGACTATCCGAACTGATGGAAGAAATGTTAGTAAGAAGAAATGAGACAGAGGACAGTTAGAGACGAAGAAAAAAACTTGCTTTCAGTAATGCACTTTGTAGGTGAGAACCTTTATTTTAATGTAGTAAAATGGATGCGTAGCATCATGGCATTGAAGGCCAGAGCTGAAATGCAACCCTTTTTGCAAAAGACAGACACATCGCAGACAAACAACAATCACAACAAAAAAAGAAAGGGACCATGAACCATCCCGGACACTCTAAATCACTCAGTGACATCATTGAGCAACATAGGAACATGACCGAAGCCAAAGATAAATCAGTAAAAAGATAAGATGCACAAATTCCAACAAATCAAACAAACATCTTGATCTTCATTGTCAAAAGTTGAAAGTGCTGATAGGACGATCATGCTGTCTGGTTTCAAGACATGCGGTACCCCATCTAGGACAGGACATAGTCTGGTTTCGAGTATACCACACCCTGTATAAGACCCATGATATTAGTGACAAGGACAAATAAATTTGCGGTTGATTGATATGACAAGTGCGATCAGTTTGAATGTCTGGTTCGATTGAAAAGTTCATCTGTTTAAGCGTGATTTCATTTAAAGCATAGTGTTGGATTGCGTGATTTCAGAGGGATGCTCAACGATCTGTTATGCACCAAGAGGATATTTATTGCAAAATGCAAAATGCAAAAGGAATTGTTTTTGGGTTTTGATGTTTTTGAAAATTTTTTGTTCATTTTTTTCAAGACTTTATTTGACTTTTTAGGGATTTTTTTCAGGACATTTTTCAATTTTTTGGGATTTTTTCAAGACATTATTTGATGTTTAGGATTTTTTTCAAGACATTATTTGATTGTTTTGGATTATTTCAGGACATTTTTCATTTTTTTTGAATTATTTCAGGACATTTTTCAAATTTTTTGGATTATTTTAGGACATTTTTCAATTTTTTTTGGATTTATTTCAGGACATTTTTCAAATTTTTTTGGATTTTGCCCCCAGTGTCTAGCAAGGCAAGGAATATGATAGGTGAATAAATAGGCTTTCTGAAATGATGGTGGATAGAGGGAAGACAAAGGACTTTTATTATGGAGACAATATGGATGCAATTTTCAAGGGCTATTGCGTGATGGGACAAGAGACTGGATATGACAATGTAAAGCAGTGTCATGGCATGAGGGACATGTCAAGAGGTTTTTGAAACCATGTTTAAATTTTGCGTCCTTATGTCAGATCAAGATCAAGGAATGAAAAAGAGTGTATGGATAGTGATAAGATATGGATAGGATAAGCAAGACCAAGAATGGATAAGGGACATGGACTAAAGGTCGGGATAGGATACGGGATAGTGGCAGAAAGTTGCAATAAGCTAGGGAATATGGATGAAAAGTTATAATAAGAAAATGGATAAATGACCAAAATCTATGATAGACTAAAAGCTGCAAACAAGATGCATGATGCTCATGATGATCCTCAGCCTTGTCAAGATCAGAGGTGGAAAGAGAAACTGGACATGAGGGACAATAGGATAATGGAGGGTAATGACAGGGGTTCGATAGGATAGTGGAACAATGAAGGACAAAAGGATATGATAGGAGGAAACCTGCCCCCAAGTGTGGTATGCAAGAAGTTCATAGATTATGCATGATGCCTGTTTGCCAGGTTTTCATCACGGTACTTGCCCAAGGCGCCTGTTTGCCAGGTTTTCACTAGTGGACGAATTATTTTTTCTTTACTTTTTTTCTTTTGGCCTTTTTTTTTTTTTTTCTTTTTTTTTCACTTTTTTTTGGATTTTGAATTTTTCAGTAAAAGATGGACACATGATAGGGGATGGAAGAAGGACTCAAGTGTCTTTTTGTTTGTATAGTAGCCTTGAAAAAAAAATGGATCTTGACCTTTAAAAGTATGCTCAAAGACGTTGGTAGGATAAGGACATGGAAAAAGAGATGAAATTAAGGCAAGGATTTATGCAAAGGATTGGATCAAAGGGATTAAAGGATGGAAAATATGAATTGGATAATGGATAGGGTATTGGAAGAATTGTGCTTCACTAAATGGAAATGTTGGCAAGATTGACATTGGCACACACCTTGAGGGGTGATGGATTGATGGAGGAAAAATGTATTTTGGATATTGAGATTTTGACGAAGGAAAGGCTATGGATTTTGGGACATAAGAGCCCAAAACGGATGAAGAAGGTGGTGGAGAAATAGACTTGGAAGGTTTAGATGGAGGAATAGCAATTTTGGATGCCAAGTTGGATGTTTCTTTAGGCTTTTGTGCTTCAAGGAGCCGCTTAGGGATCCACATGGTTTTTGATTTTTCATGCTTTTGTGGTTCCTTGGAGTGCATTGCTTGCACAAGGGATTTAGGGACCCATATAGATTTTGACATTTATTTTTTAACAATGGGCCTTTGTGACCTTTTGGATTTTTCCTTTTCTTTTTGGATCATATTTTTCTTTGTTTTGACATGTCGATTATATTGGACATGTTGATCCTTGAATACATGTGGATTTCTAGACTTATGACTTTTATACTTGGCATCCAAATTGCTTGGAGGGGGAAAGGAATGCATGGATGGATAGGAATGAAGTGGACTTCTTTTGGATTGATGAAATTTACTCAAGGATGTCTACCTTTGCTGACCTTGCATAGAGGATGAAGGGATATAAGGACCTAAGATGGATGGAAGGGATGATGGGGAAGGGATATGTTTTGATTTTGATGGAGGGATACCAACGTCTTGAGAGTGAGCTGTGTAGACATGACCCTTAAGATCTTCTTTGATATGGAGGGGTTCTTTCTCATGAAGGTCTACTCCTTTGCCTTTATGAATATCTTGACTTGTAGGATACTCTTTTCTTTTAGAGGAAGATGCGAGTACATTATAAGGTGGATATGATATGAGAGAAATAATGAGATCTTGAAGTGGATAGGATTGCACCAAAGTGGAAGAACCCATTATGAATGTCGAGGGTTCATGAACATCTTGCACTAACACGTTAGAATCATGAGGGGGATTAGGATCATGAGGGCGATTAGGATCATGTAGTGGACATGGTTCAATGACAAGCTCTTCAAGAGATGGAATGGGAGAAATAATGGGATCATCAAAAGAAATGTGATCTTGGAGTGTATATGGAGCATTAAGACAAGGAGATGGAGGAACAAAAGGAATAATTTGATCTCGACAAGGAGGAAGATCATTGGAATCCTCTTTAAAGGTGCTTTGCTCTTGACTTTCAATGGGATCGTCATAAAGGATGGAAAGGATATCTTGATCTTTCTCAGGAAGTGGAATGTCAATTGGATTTGAAAGGACATTGTGTTCATGAAATGGAAGGGGATCGTTTGGGATTGGATGGACTGGGATATCTTGATCTTGCTCGGGGAATGGAGTGTCAATAGGACTTTGGATAGGATGGACAAGAATAGGGGAATCATCATGAGTTTCTGGGAAGATGAGATCCTGGTCAACAATTGGATGGGATGATAAGGTTTCGGGATCTTGATCTTGATCTATTTTAACACGCGTTTCTTCATGCTCTAAATTATCCTCTTGACATGAGGTTGGAATTTGGATATGCATGGAGGATTCTGACAAGGAATCAATGTTTTGGCATGAAGGAAATGCACTTTGAACATTTGTGATGGATTCAGGCAGGGAATCAATGCTTGAATATGAGGAAGAGGGACTTCGAATGGGGTCCTCTAAAATAGGTAATGGCAATAAAGTGCATGGTGGCATTGGGTCTTGTATTTCTGAAAAATGACAAGGATGTGCATCATGAATTGGATTATCTTGGCAATCAATTATGGATAGCCCTTGGATAATTGCATCCTTGGGTGTATTGTTTGATGAGGACAACATGGAAGATTCTTGTGAAACTTCTAAAGGTGTAGGGATAGATGCCATTGGAGAGTCAATTTTCTTGTGGGGGGATGAGGCATTGCTAGACATAAGTGTATTATTTTGATCGTCCTCAAAGAACTCACTTGGTAGGTTCCTTAAGAGCCTTGCAATAAAGCCACCTTTCTTTCGAGGTTTTGACATAGTTGTATCTAGAATTTGAACGTGTTTTTGGTTTGATGTCATGTTTTGATATTGGACTTGGTTCAATTGTTCCGACATGTTTGAAACTTGGCTTGGTGCATGTTGCAATTTTTGTTTTTGAATGTTTGGTTGTGGTTGTTGACATTGATATGTTGATTGAACTTGTTGATATTCCACCATTGGTTGAACTATTTGTTTACATTGTATAGTTGGTTGGACATATTGTTGAAATTGGACCATTGGTTGTGTTGGTTGTATATGTTGAACAATTGGTTGAACCATTGGTTGTATTGGTTGAAAATCTAATTGATAGTAAACACCTTCTTGTTCTTGATGTGGAGGCACATAATGTTGAAATTGATGTTGTCTCTTTTCTTGAAATTGTTTCATCATCTCTATTTGGGAGAGGAGAGCTGGTATGTCTGATCGTTCAAGAAGAGATCTTACATCAATTGGCTCAATCTTTGGATTTCGACTTGGAAATTTTTGAAACATTTTTGACATTTGTGATCTATTCTTCTCAATGTTTTTCACCCTTTGTTCCAAAATCTCATTTTCTTGAGCTAGTTTCTCCTCTAGTTTTGTTTCTGGAGACTTGTTTCATCATAAAAGTTTGATCAATGTTGCTTTGTTGTTGGGTTGGATAGAATTGTGATTGCATTGTCGGTTGATACGTCAAACTTTGTTGTATCATTGGTGCTTGGAACCTTGTTTCAATAGACATGTCACTATGCAATGTTTTTGGGATTTTTGATTTTAAAAGGATGATGTATGATATGCAACTAAATGCAACCTAAATAAATGAAAATGAAATCTATGGCAAGAATGCAACCTATATTTTTGGTTGTTTTTCAAGATTTTGACAAACTTTTTGGAATGCAAATCTAAAAAGAGAGACCCTTAGGAAATTGAAATGATGTCTAGACCTTAAAGGACAAAAGGACCAAGTGACAAAAGGACAAAATGACAATGTCTCCCCTATATGATTGGATACTAAGCTAGGTTTGACCAAATGATAGTAATGACAAAAAGAGAAAAGGTTTGATAAGGTCTAGACTTCCTAACAATGACTTAGGGTTTATCAAAGATTTGGATTACTCAAGTATGACAAAACCTAGTTTTGACACTATATGCAAAGGGACAATTACTATGCAAATGACCCTAATATGATATGATAATGACCTAAGCTTAATGAAGAGACCTAGGGTATGCAAATGCAAATGTATGACAATGTAAACCTAAGACAAAACCTAAGGTTGAATTATGAAATGGTATTATTCTAATGCAAGAGGACATGTGCAAATGGATGACCCTTATTGATATGCAGAGGAGTATGACCTAGGTGAAACCTAACCTTGGTAGTTGACAATGAATTTGTAAAATGCAAACCTAGGACAAACCTAATGTTGGACATGCAATATGACACCTAACCGAGGACCTAATAATGACATGTAAGAGGACACCTAAATGAGAACCTAATAAGGACATGCAAATGGACACCTAAATGAAATGGACCAAGTGGAATGCAAGAATGATGCTCTAAGCCCTAAGTATGGACAATGGAGGACCTAAATCTAAGTGGCATGAATGTTGAGACAAGATTTTGAAAAATGTTTGACAACCATGTTTGAAGGTGTTTTGAACTTTGTTGGATGAAATACTCTTGTGTTTAACCTTGTTTTGAATCAATTTGGATTGTTTTTGAAATGAGACACAACTCAACTTTTGACAAGCAAACAAGACAAGATATTTTAACTTAGACTCAAGACAATCATGCTCATTCACACATTTCTTATGGTAGGTAAGGATAGTAGGTACTTGAGAGGTACACTCATTATGAGATTCAAGGAGAATACATAGATGCTTGACCCCACGGGCTCCCCTCCACGACACTCACTTCTCAGGGCAGCCAAGCATCAGTCCCCATGGAAATCTCCCCATGGCGAACTTAGTATCTCTTCCAAGTATCCGAACTTTTCCTTCTCAAGCAACTAGAAGGATTTTTGGCCTCTAAATACAAGGTGTTTAGTAAGGATTTATGTTAAGCGTTACTCCTTGGTGTCATGCAAGCGTGATTGAGACATTAAGCCCACCAAGATACCAAACAAATGTAGTCACGCAAGCACGATTTAGACCATGAGGTCCTACTTAGATGTTGATATGAGAAAGAGTTCAAGGGTCATCACTTCCCAAGTAACTGCAATTCCCACGTAACCCTTCCTTCAAAGCTTTCACCCATTAGGTATTTGTTTATAGTGAGTTAGAATGCCAAGGTATTCTAGCCGTACTCACTTTGGGTCGTTCCCTTCTCACAATTATCACTTTCTTGCAAAAGCAAATGGTCGAGAAGGCAGGCCCTCTAAAGGTGACACACAATCAAAGACATGAGCATGGTATCGAAGATCTGGATTTCTGATCACCCTAAGAAGGACGAGAGCATACTCTCCTACTCCAATGTCAAACTCAACAATCAAATCAAATATAGATTCATTCCATCCTATTTAGAAATCATACTAGGTGCCTAAATATTAATTACAAACACAAAGTTTAGTTGTAGTCCAAAGGAAACCTGCAAAACCCAAGTCAGAAGTTTGATATGTTTAGTCTTTGACTATTGAACCTGCATAAAATGTGTTAGTAGTTTCATTTGTTGTCTTTGCCATGCGTATGCCAAGGTGCTGCACAGAGAATCAGTACCAAAAAACCAAAAAAAGCAAAAACAGAATGCAAAAGAAAACAATTTGCAAGTGAAAAACATTGTCTTTTACCTTTGTTTCTGGCCCTACACAGGCACAGAATGTCTGACACATGTGTAGAATGCTTGACACAGGTGTAGATTGTCCTTGACATAGGCACAGAATGCTTGACATAGGCACAAAATGCTTGACATAGGCACAAAAGTTCCCTGAAAACTCTGCATTACCCTGTTACTTGGGTTTTTGACCTGCAAATCATCTCAAAAGCACTCAAAAGCATGGTTAGGGGGTTAGTTCACGTCGGGTTAACCAATTAATATAGCTAGGAAATTGGAAATCATCAAAGCAAATAGGAATTTGGCCTAGTTCAATCACGAAAACTCAATTGCAATGATAACAATCCTAAAAACACTCAATAAAGACATGAAAACAAAACATTCAAGATTTGAAAATTAAGCAAACCAAGTGCAGATTTGAATGTCTCCTTCATGTGGCTCCATTGACCTTCTTTCTCCTTCAAATAGCTTTGTTGTGGATCTCAACTACTAGTGCATGATCATGATATGAAAGCAAGTAGACAAGATGATTGCTCAAGAATACTCGAAGCGTGATTGATTCGACAAAGTGATTATTAGATCAGGATTGAAGAAATTCATCCAATTTATAGATAAATTGGAGAAAAGATCAAATTAGGATGAAGAGATTCAAATGGAAATTGCAAATCAAAAATGTCAATTATGACAAATTATGACAAATTTGCACTTTCTATGCAAAATTGATTGATTGATAATTCATGACAAAATTATGACAACTTTCTATGTCAAAATTGATTGATTGTCAATTATGACAAATTATGACAAATTGAAATGTCATTCCCATGAAATTAGGAGGAAAATAGGAGAGAATTGAATTAGAAATTAGGAAAATTAGAAAATTGGAAAATAGGAATTAGGAAATTAGAAAATGAGGAAATTAGGAATTAGGAAATTAGTGAATGAATTAATAATTTGTCATTTATTAATTAATTCACAAAAAGAGGAATAATTAGTTAGCCAATTAAATTAAACATTTAATTGTGACACGAAGACCTAGGATAAATAAATAAATTATTTAACCTAGAGGGAGAAATGACAAACAGGGTTAAATGAATAAAATCATGAAACCCTAAAAGATGAATTAGAAATGCAAGGATGACAATTAGGTCTTGACAAAGGATAATTGATATCGATTCGATTTGATCATGATTCTGACTTGATAAAAGACCGATGTTGATAAATGATGTGATTGATAAATGCGCCAATTGACGAGGGACAATGACTAATTGATCCAAAGATGACGATTGATGACAAATTGATCGCAAAAATGACAAAATTGACAAGAAGACAAGGATCGATGACAAAATAGATTGCAAAATGACAAGATTGAAAATGTCAACGATCGATGACAAATTGATCACAAGATGACAAGATTGATGACAAATTGATCAAAAGACAAGAATCGATGACAATTATCGATCGCATGATGACAAGATTGATAAGAGGACAAAACCCTAATTAGGATTGACGATGTCCATAATGATGACAAATGAATACACACATAGATGCGACAGGATAAGATTGACCAAAATCATGACTGATATTGTTATCAACAAGACCAAATTTGAAAGCGAGACAGATGAAGGATGTAGAAGAAGGACTCGACGCTCGCAAATGATAAAGACCAAGTGCGAATCATAGGAGAAATGTTAATGCGATGCAAAAACCCTAAAATAAGGCAATGCGCAAATGTTAAAGTATGATTCTGCAAGCATTGACCATTTTTAGACATCTACAGTGGTATGTGAAGAGAGCATGATGGGTTACTAATTTCCATATGCGGTGAGAATGGACGATGCAGAATGACTTGTGATCTGTTTGAGATTGTTTTATTCTATGCAAAGTATTTGAACGGTCAGGATTGGACCGCTTGTAATCGTAAACCTAAAATGTGTAGGGTTTAGGGTTTATGCTACCAACCTAATTGCTTTCAATAAGGTCAATGATGTTTATTATTGTTTGTGTTGGCAAATTTTGTGTTTGTATCTGAGTGATGAGATACTTTCTAGACCAGTGAGTGGAAAACTATAGAGTGTGATTGCAGAGTAGAGGAGCTGAAAAGGATCTGCCTTAGCATGTAGTGTTGTTATTAGATCAGAGCTTTACCTATTGTCTTCTAACCATTTCAACAGTAGGAAAATCCCTTTACCGGGTAGCTTTAACAGGCTTATTGCAAATCCTCTAACCAGGTGACTCAAGATCATTGAGTTCTTCAAATCCTCTAGCAAGGTAACCTTTAATAGGGTATATAGCCATCCCTTAACCGGGTGATCTTTAAAAAGATTGGTTCCTAAAAGAACTTTATTGTAAAGTCTTTAACTGGACTAGGTTCATAACAAAATGAGCTTCAAAAGAGTTAAAAAAAAGCTTGTGGGTATTCATCCCCACCGTGGTTTTTCCCATTTGGGTATCCATGTGAAAAATCTGTGTGTCATGAGTTGTGCATTTTTCATGTGATGATTGAGCAGTCTTTGTTTAGCTGAATATGCATCCAAATCTAATGGTTATTGTATTACTGATACAACACATGCATGAGTATATTGGTGAAGTAGTTATCAAGTGTTGAATGTTATTTGAAGTATTCGATTTTACTAGTTTAGCTATCTAAAGTCTTACTGTGTTTAACTGGTATTGCCATGGTTAAGTTCAGTGATGAAGACAACCGGTTAGCATTGTTTTAACTTGATAAGTTGTTGAGAATTTTTTGTATGTACTGATTCACCCCCTCCTCTTAGTACCTATTAGGGTATTTGTTTTTTCATCATTATTCATCAATTGGTATTAGAGCAACTCTAGGTCCTTGGTGATATAAGATTAACTGCTTGAGGTAAAAGATCCTACTTTAATGATGAAGAGGGAAGGTCCTAATTTCAATTGAGATAGCTTCAAAATATGGAAGGACAAAATGAAGATTTCTATCAAGAGTTTGGGTACTCAACACTAGAGCTATGTTGAGAATATCTATGTTATCCCTATTGGCACTCTAACCAATGATTAGAAAAGAGAGATTCAAGAAAATGGGCAAGTCATGGAAGCCCTTATTAGAAGCCTATTTGATATTGAGTTCATTGATGTACAAGATAAGGACAATCCTAAGGATATATGGGATACTCTAGAAACCATTTATGGTGGTGATGAGAATGTCAAGCAAGCTAAGGAAGAGATCTTTAGAGGAAAATTTGAAGACATGAGGATGGTTGAAGGAGAGACCATTCAACAATATGGCATAAGGATAAAGACTGTGGTTGGAGATATCAAGAGCACTGGTGGAACAATTGATGATGCCAACATTGTTAGTAAAGTTTTGAGATCATTGTTACTGGTTTATGCAATTAGAGTTGTTGCTATTCTAGAGCTAAGTTCTATCAAAAAAAACAAGGTATCCTTAGACTCTATCATTGCAAAGTTGACTGCATATGAGTTGAATAGCTATGATGGTAGTGTTCAGATGACTGAGTCAACCTTTAGAGCATCTACTACACCAACCAGAAAAGGAAAAGAAGTAAGTGCCAGTTATGAATCTAGGCAATGCAGACATATGGATGATGAAGAGATTCTGATGGACTTTGAAGCTCTTCTTGCCAAGAGACTTCCAAAAGGCACCGCAAAATACAGAGGTAAGCTTCCTTTAAAATGTTTTTCCTACAATAAGATAGGACATATAGCTATTAACTCTCCTAACAATGACAATAAGGATAAATCAGAGAGGTTTAGAAAGTATAAAGGAGGAGGTAGGATAAATTGTCTTGTTGCAGTGGATGAAGGTGTTACTGATGAAGAATCTGAGGATGAAGAGAATGAGGACATATTGTTTTTAGTTGTAAAGGAAGAAGTGTCTGACAAGAAAGCTCTTGTCTCTCGCATTGACAAATCTAATGAGTGGATTATTGATAGTGGGTGTTCTCACCAAATGACTAGTGACCGAGGAAAGTTTCTATCTCTAGAAGAATATGATGGAGGTGTTGTTTGGTCTGGAAATGATGCACCATGCTTGGTGAAAGGTAAAGGATCCATCTCACTGAATAGAAAGAGAAGTGCAGATGATGCCTACTGGGTAGAAGGTCTTAAGCATAACCTTTTGAGTGTTGCTCAGTTAAATGACAAAGGACTCATTCTGGAGTTCAAAGGTGGAGTCTACAATATAATTGGAAAGAGCGGTGAACTTATTACCACTGGTAAGCAGACTAGAGGTAACTTGTTTCAATTGAATGCCAAGATTAGTTAGTTTCCGATGGCAAAGTTTGATGATAGTTGGATATGGCATAGGAAACTTTGTCATATAAACTTTGACAATATTGTAAAATCCAGTAAGATCAAGGTAGTAAGAGGATTGCCTTTGCTGAACAAACTGGATAATTCTTTGTCCAAAGAATGCCAACTTGGGAAGATGTCTTCCTCAACTTTCAAAGGTAAGTCTTTTTTAGCAGAGAACTTACTTGATCTTGTGCACACCGATCTGTGTGGTCCAATAAAAACTAGAAGTATTCAGGGAGATAGGTATTTCATGATTCTTACTGATGACTTCTCAAGAATGATGTGGGTCACATTCTTGAAAGACAAGTCTGAGGCATTTGGAAAGTTCAAAGCCTTTAGAGCATTGGTAGAGAAGGAAAGTGGTCAAAGGATAAAATGCCTAAGAATTGATTAAGGAGGTAAATTCACTTTTGATGAATTCAACAAGTACTATGAAGAGAACGATATCAAGAGGCAACTGTCTGCCCCAAGGACACCACAACATAATGGCATAGCAGAAAGGAATAACAGGACTGTAGTTGAAGCAGCCAGAACAATGTTGATCCAAGGAAAGGTTGCTCACACTTTTTGGAGAGAAGCGGTGAGCACTGCAATCTATACTATGAACCAGGTACTCATCAAGAATGGTAAAGATAAAACCCCTTATGAGTACTGGATTGGGAAGACTCCCACTATGAGTTATTTTAAAGTATTTGGTAGTAAGTGTTATATCAAGAGAGGTGAGCATCTAAGAAAGCTTGATGCTAAATGTGATGAAGGAATATTTTTGGGATATTCCACTAAAAGAAAATCTCTCAAGTGCTACAACAATAAGACTCAGAAAATTGCCGAGAGTATCAAAGTTAGGGTTGATGAATCCCTTGATAAACCTCAGGAAACCAACAATGGGCAAGTGGAAGATGAACCAGGTGTAATGTTTTGGGAACCAGTTAAGAAAGAAACAAACAAAAACCTCAGTGTTCCTGTACTGGTAGAAGCTACAGTAGGTGAAGAAGAAGATGGAGAAGAAGAAGAGGAAAAGCAAGCAGAACCAGCTAGAGTCAATCCTAGATATGTGAAACTACATCATGATCTGAAGTAGATCATAGGAGATAAAGATGCAGGGATACTCATAAGAAGAAAGGTGAAAGAAAACTCTTGCATGATTTGTGAATTTGAGCCTAAGACCACTAGAGAGGCACTTATAGATGAAGAATGGATTAAGGCAATGGAAGAGGAGCTGGACCAGATAGAAAATAATGCAACATGTTCTTTGGTACCCAGACTGGAACACAAGAATGTCATAGGTACCAAATGGGTCTTTAGGAATAAGATGAATGAAGAAGGCACAATTGTAAGGAACAAGGCAAGACTTGTATGCAAGGGACATGTTCAGGAAGAGGGAGAAGACTATGGAGAAACCTTTGCCCCAGTGGCTAGACTAGAAGGTGTTCAAATGCTACTTGCATTTGTAGCATTTAAGGAATTCAAGGTATACCAGATGGATGTGAAGTCTGCATTCTTGAATGGAATCCTAGAAGAGGAAGTGTATATTGAGCAACTAGATGGGTTTGCCTTATCAGAAGATAGTAATATGGTGTGTAGATTACACAAGGCCTTCTATGGATTGAAACAAGCACCAAGGGCATGGTATAAATGGTTACACTCTCATCTTGTGAAGATAGGATTTTAGAGAACAAGTGAGGACAACAACATCTACCTAAAATTTGAAGGTGATCAGATTTTGATCTAAGAAGTGTTTGTAGATGACATAATCTTTGGAGGAGATGATGAAATGAGCCATGCATTTGAAGATGAAATGAAGAAAGATTTTGAGATGTCTCTAATTGGAGAGATAAAGTTATTCATTGGTCTACAGATTCAACATATGAAAGAGGGTATCTTTATTACCAAGTCCAAGTATGTCAAAGAGGTATTGAAGGCCTTTGGCATGAAGGAGAGAAAACCAGTTGGTACATCGATGGTGACTAGCTGCAAATTGACTAAGGAAGACAATTTAGTTTTGGTGAATGAGAAGGAGTACCGGTCAATAATCAGTAAGCTACACTATGTGGTACACAACAGACCGGATATTGCTCATGAAGTGGGAATTGTGGCCCATTTTTAGAAAAGTCCAATAGAATCTCACTTGGTAGCAGTCAAGAGGATTCTTACATACTTGAAAGGGATAGTTCATTATGGATTGTGGTATCCATACAATGGTGATTTTAATCTCAAAGTATTTATTGATGCAAATTGGGCAGGTAATGTGGACGACCGGAAGAGAACAACCGATGGAGTGTTCTATCTTGGTGGAAGACTAGTATCATGGATGAGTAAGAAGCAGAGTTGTATTTCCCAGTCTACAGCTGAAGTGGAGTATGTGGCAACATTTATGAACTACACTCAAGTAATCTAGATGAAACATGTATTAGATAGTTTCAAAGTACCTATATCTGAACCAATGAGTATATTTTGTGACAACACAAGTGCAATAAATATTTCCAAGAATATAGTATTGCATGCTAGAACTAAGAACATTGAGCTCAAGTATCACGTCTTGAGAGAGAAGGTTCAAAACAAAGAGGTTGTATTATAACATGTTTCTAGTAAGGAGCAGTTAGCAAACATATTCACTAAGACCTTACCGAAAACTACATTTACCTATTTGAGAGGTGAATTAGGGGTTCTGCCCCTTCATGAAGTAAATTAAAAATGTGTGCTCTGCATCACTCAGGTACTACAGTGTCAAATCTTTTAGGATTGATGTGTTGAAGGATGCTACTCCAAAGGGGGAGCAACATAGTGGAGAATGGAAGCTTGTGCCTCCACTTTGGCATTGTTGTCAAAGCGGGAGAAGATATCTGAAGTGATGAAGATATATGATATGGGAGAAGATATATGTTATAGTTGCATTGGTCTATGTTGTTTATAGTTGCAATGCTACACTGAGTATTGCCATCAATGCCAAAGGGGGAGACTGTTGGTATATGATGAACCGGTATGATGATAATGTATGTTGTCATTGATGTCAATAAGTACAAGTGAACCAGTATGAAGATTGAAAGAAGTTCTTATTGATGTTCAAGTAGGAGAACTGGTATGAAGGGATGAAGTGGACTGGTGTTAGGGTTTCACTAAGTGTGACTACCGATTGGTAGTCTCAGCTCTAGGGTTTCTGGTTTGGTAATCTAGCTTGTGCAATGTAACCAGTGACATTCTATGATGAGTTAGCTAAGAATAAAGGATGAGATCAAGATGCCACATCAATTTTGTGCACGTGAAGGATTTCCATGAGGATCTTGTATGTCAATATCGATTGCATTAAATGTCTACCTTGGGAATGAACATTCTTCTTAGCGGTATGTGAAGAGAGCGTGATGGGTTACTGATTTCCATATGCGGTGAAGAATGGATGATGCAGAATCACTTGTGATCTGTTTGAGATTGTTTTATTCTACGCAAAGTGTTTGAATGGTTAGGATTGGACTGCTTGTAATTGTAAACCTAAAATGTGTAGGGTTTAGGGTTTATGCTACCTGTAGACATCTAAAAATGGTCAACGCTTGCGGAGTCATACTTTAACATTTACACATTGCCTTATTTCAGGGTTTTTGCATCGCATTAACATTTCTTCTATGTTGCGCACTTGGTCTTTATCATTTGCGAGCATCGAGTCCTTCTTCTACATTCCTCATTTTTATCACTTTTCAATTAGAATTTTGTCATTTTGTGATCGATCCGTCATCGATCCTTGTTCTCTTGTCAATCTTTTCAATTTTGTGATTGATTTGTCATCGATCGTTGTCCTTTTTCAATTTTGTCATTTTGCGATTGATTTGTCATCGATCCTTGTCATCTTGTCAATCTCATCAATTTTGTGATCGATCTGTCATTGATCATTATTCTTTTCAATCGTGTCAATTTGGATCAATTATTGTTCCTCGTCAATTGGCACCTTTCAATTTGGTCTCTTTATCAATCTTGGTCAATTCGTCAACCAATCTCAATCATTTATCAACATTTGATCCTCTGTCAATTAAAATCATGATTGAATCGACATCAATTATCTTTTGTCAAGACCTAATTGTCATCCTTGCATTTCTAATTCATCTTCTAGGATTTTATGATTTATTCATTTAATTTTGTTTGTCATTTTCCCTCTAGGTTAAATAATTAATTTATTTATCCTAAGTCTTCTTGTCACAATTAAATATTTATTTAATTGGCTAATTAATTCTCTCTTTTTGTGAATTAATTAATGAATGAAAAATTATTAATTAATCCACCTAATTTTCATCAATTTCTAATTTCCTAATTTCTATTTCTATTTCAAATTCTTGTCATAACATCCTTGCATAGCAATTTGTCATAATTTGTCATAAATTGTCATAACTTCTTGCATAGCAATTTGTCATACACTTGCCATAATTTTGCTATTCTTGATTTGAATTTCCTTTCAAATCTCTTCATGCTAATCTTGTCTTTTCTCCAATTTATCTATAAATTGGATGAATTTCTTCAATCAGGGATCCAAATCAATCACGCTTCTATTATCCTTATGCTGTCATCTCATCTTGTTAATCTTGCTTTCATCTCATGCTTATGCACTTGTAGGTGAGATCCACAAACACACTAATTTTTAGGAGAAAGAAGGACAATGGAGAATTCTGGAGGAGACATTCGCATTTGTGATGGTTTGCATTTGATTTGAATGTCTTGTTTTCATATCTCTATTGAATGTTAATTAGGATTTGTCATTGCAATTTAGTTTTTGTGATTGAGCTAAGCTAATGTTTTTTATTGCTTTGATGATTTCCAAATTCCTATCTACATTAATTGGTGAACCTGATTTGAACTAACCATTTAACCATGTTTTGAGTGCCTTTTGAGCTGATTTGCAAGTGAAGACCCAAGAAAACAGAGCAATTCAGACATTTCTGGACACTCCTGTGCCTGTGCAGAAGGGATCTGCACCTGTGTAGCTTAGATCTGCGCCTGTGTAGCCTAGATCTATGCCTATGTAACTGAGATCTATGCCTGTGTGAGGCCAAAAACAGGGGTAAAAATAGTTGTTTTCACTTGCAAGTTTGTCTGTTAGCAATTTGTTTCTTGCATTATGGTTTTTTGGTACTAATTCTCTATGCAACATCTTGGCGTTACATGTGATGAAGACTAAAAATATAACTACTAACAAAATCTTATGCATTACGCAGTCAAAGACTTCTATTAAAACATCTTGCATGTGATTTTTGAAGTAGTTGCACATTTAGTTTCCTAAAGGTTAATGAACACCATGCATGCTTTGTTTGTTTTCAATTTGATTGTGTGTTTTAAACCTTAGAATTGGGTCTGCCTCCCAATTTGCCTAGAACTTCGCACAGGCATTGGTGAGAGGGAACGACCCTAAGTGCTGACGGGCTAAAACCAAGCTCTTCCAAACCACTCTAAATAACTGTGGATGCAACGAAAGTTGTAGACAACAGGTACTGGAATGGTATTGCAATGATTTATTCACCGGATCAATACCCACCCAAAAGGATGCCCTTACTAGAACCTTTTGTTTGTAGAGACCAAAAACCTTCTATCTGTTGGCTCAGGCATTGTGATACGTGCATGCCGAAGACACCTCTCATGTACTCCTTAGTTAGAGATAGCAAGTTCTTGGGAAGTGATGCCCCTTGAACTCAAAGCTTGGTATGCCTGAGAAGTGAGTGCATTGTAAGGGGGAGCCAGTGCTACCAAGCATCTAGCTATCTGGCTAAGTGTTGTATTTCATTGGAGGATTCAACAGATATTACCCTTGCCAACCATAGAATTTGTTGTAAATATGCTTGATTGTCTGGAGTCAAAGTTAAACAAACATTTTGTTTTTCATGATTGTCAAAGGTTCAATAAAAACAAACTTTCAAAAAGTGCTCATAATCAGCTTGGATTTTCAAAACCAACAACATTCAACTCAAAACACAATCCGAACAAAGGTCCAAATTTGTCCAAGTATTCATCCAACATTTGAACATGGCTTGTCAAAACATTGAATGTCTTTGTTTCAAAATTCATGTCACTTTAGGCTAGGTGTTGCATAGTCCCACTTAGGTCCTAAGGCATATTGTCATCTCCTTTCATTTTAGTCCTTTTCATTGCAAGTGTCCTCATTTTAGTCTAAGGTCATTTTCCCTAAGTTTGCATTTCATTGTAATATCCAAGATAGATTTCCATTTAGGTTGCATAGGTTGCATCCCGCATATTCCAAGTCATTGGTCTTCGCATTTCCATATCATTGCATTGTCATATCATATCCTTAGATTATTTTCATATCATATCCTAAGTCATTGTCATAATCATTGCTTTCTTGCACGTAGTCTCAAAAACTAGGTTTTGTCATACTTGAGTAATCCAGATCTTTGAATAAACCATAAGTCATTGTTAGGAAGCCTAGACCTTATCAAACTTTTGTCTTTTTGTCATCAATGTCATTTGGTTAAACCTAGCTTAGTATCCAAGCATATAGGGGAGACATTGTCATTTTGTCCTTTTGTCACTTGGTCCTTTTGTCCTTTGAGGTCTAGACATCATTTCAATTTCCTAAGGGTCTCATTTTTATAATTGCATTCATGAGTTTGTCAAAATCTTGAAAAAACAACAAAAACATTAAGTTGCATTGTCATCCTTTTAGGTTGCATTTGTCAATCCCATTAGTTGCATTTCATAGTGACATGTTTGTTGAAATGAGGTCTCAACCTTCTTACGAAGCCATGTCATCATAATTGAGAAATCAATCATGTCAATCCAATCTCTACATGTCTCAAAACTTGGATCAAACTTTTTATGATGAAACAAGTCTCCAAATACAAAAACTAGAGGAGAAACTAGCTCAAGAAAAGGAGATTTTGGAACAAAGAGTGAAAAACATTGAGAATAATAGATCACAAATGTCTAAAGTGTTTCAAAAATTTCCACGTCAAAATCCAAAGATTGAGCCAATTGATGTAAGATCTCTTATTGAATGATCAGACATACCAGCTCTCCTCTCACAAATAGAGATGATGAAACAATTTCAAGAAAAGAGACAACAACATTATGCGCCTTCACAACAAGAACAAGAAGGTGTTTACTATCAATTAGATTTTCAACAGACACAACCAATGGTCCAACATATAAAACCAATGGTCCAATTTTAACAATATGTCCAACCAACTATACAATGTCAACAAATGGTTCAACCAATGGTGGAATATCAATGTCAACAACCACAACCAAACATTCAAAAACAAAGGTTGCAACACACACCAACCCAAGTTTCAAACATGTCAGAATAATTGAACCAAGTCCAATATCAAAACATGACATCAAACCAAGACCAAATTCTTTCCAAACAAGTTCAAATTCGAGATACAACTATGTCAAAACCTCGAAAGAAAGGTGGCTTTATTGCAAGGCTCTTAAGAAAATTACCAAGTGAGTTCTTTGAGGAAGATCAAGATAATGCAATTATGTCTAGCAATGCCTCATCCCCCCATAAACAAATTGACTCTCCAGTGGCATCTATCCCTACACCTTTAGAAGTTTCACAAGAACCTTCCATATTGTCGTCATCAAACAATACACCCAAGGATGAAATTATCCAAGGGCTATCCATAATTGATTGCCAAAATAATCCAATTCATGATGCACATCCTTGTCATGTTTTAGAAATACAAGACCCAATGCCACCATGCACTTTATTGCCATTACCTATTTTAGAGGACCCCATTCGAAGTCCCTCTTCCTCATGTTCAAGCATTGATTCCTTGCCAGAATCCATCACAAATGTTCAAAGTGTATTTCCTTCATGCCAAAACATTGATCCCTTGCCAAAATCCCCCATGTATATCCAAAGTCCAACCCCATGTCAAGAGGATAATTTAAAGCATGAAGAAACGTGTCTTGAAATAGATGAAGATCAAGATCTTGAAACCTTATCATCCCATCCAGTTGTTGACCAGGATCTCATCTTCCCAGAAACTCATGATGATTCCCCTATTCTTGTCCATCCTATCCAAAGTCCTATTGACACTCCATTCCCTGAGCAAGATCAAGCTATTCCAGTCCATCCAATCCCAAATGATCCCCTTCCATTTCATGAAAAAAATGTCCTTTCAAATCCCATTGGCATTCCACTTTCTAAGAAAGATCAAGATATCCCTTCCATCTTTTCCGATGATCCCATTAAAAGTCCAGAGCAAAGCAACTTTAAAGAGGATTCCAATGATCTTCCTCCTTGTCAAGATCAAATTATTCCTTTAAATCCTCCACCAGATCCTTTTATTCCTCCATCTCCTTGTCTTAATGCTCCATATACACTCCAAGATCTCATTCCTTTTGATGATCCCATTATTTCTCCCATTCCATCTCTTGAAGAGCCTATCATTGAACCATGTCCACTACAAAATCCTAGTCCCCCTCATGATCCTAATCCCCCTCATGATTCTAACGTGTCAGTGCAAGATGTTCATCAACCCTTGACATGCATAATGGGTTCTTCCTCTTTGGTCCAATCTAATCCACTTCAAGATCTCATTATTTCTCTCATATCATATCCACCTCATAATGGACTCACATCTTCTTCCCAAAGAAAAGAGTATCCTACAAGTCAAGATATTCATAAAGGCAAAGGAGTAGACCTTCATGAGAAAGAACCCCTCCATATCAAAGAAGATCTTAAGGGTCATGTCTACACAACTCACTCTCAAGACGTTGGTATCCCTCCATCAAAATCAAAACATACACCTTCCCCATCATACTTTCCATCCATCTTAGGTCCTTATATCCCTTCCTCCTCTATGCAAGGTCAGAAAAGGCACACATCCTTGAGTAAATTTCATCAATCCAAAGGAACTCCATTTCATTCATATCCATCCATGCATTCCTTTCCCCCTCTAAGCAATTTGGATGCCAAGTATAAAGTCATAAGTCTAGCAATCCACATGTATTCAAGGATCAACATGTCCAATATAATCGACATGTCAAAACAAAGAACAATATGATCTATAAAGAAAAAGAAATATCCAAAAGGCCACAAAGGCCCACTGAGCAAAATAAAGCAAAGTCAAAATATATATGGGTTCCTAAATCCCTTGTGCAAGCAATGCACTCCAAGGAACCACAAAAGCATGAAAAATCAAAAACCATGTGGATCCCTAAGCGGCTCCTTGAAGCACAAAAGCCTAAAGAAACATCCAACTTGGCATCCAAAGTTGCTATTCCTCCATCCAACCCTCTCAAATTTGTTCCTCCATCACCTTCTTCATCCATTTTGGGCCCTTATGTCCCAAAATCCCAAGCTATTCCTCCATCCAAATCTCACAATCTGAGATCCATTTTTCCTCCATCAATCCACCACCCGTCAAGGTGTGTTCCAATGTTGATCTTGCCTTCATTTCCATCCGCTCAAGCCCAATTCTTCCAATACCCTATCCATTATCCAATGCATATTTTCCATCCTTCGATCCCTTTGATCCCATCATTTGCATAAATCCTTGCCTTAGTTTCATCTTATTTTCCATGTCCTTATCCTACCAACGTCTTTGAGCATACTTTTAACAGTCATGGTCCATTTTTTTCAAGGCTACTATCCAAACAAAAAGATGTTTGAGTCCTTCTTCCATCCCCTATCATGTGTCCATTTTTGACTAAAATGTCAAAATCCAAAAAAAAAAAAAAAAAGGATGCTTGAGTCCTTCCTCCACCCCTATCATGTGTCCATCTTCTATTGAAAAAGTCAAAATACAAAAAAAAAAAAAGGTGAAAAAAAAAAGACAAGAAAAAAAAAAGTAAAGCAAAAATAATTCGTCCACTGGTGAAAACCTGGCAAACAAGCGCCTTGGGCAAGTACTGTGATGAAAACCTAGCAAATAGGTGTCATGCATAATTTATGAACTTCTTGCACACCACACTTGGGGGCAGGTTTTATCCTATCATATCCTTTTGTCCTTCATTGTTTCATTATCCTATCGAACCCCTGTCACTACCCTTCATATCCTATTATCCCTCATGTCCAGTTTCCCCTTTTCCACCTTTGATCTTGACAAGGCTGAGGATCTTGATGAGCATCATGCATCTTGTTTGCAGCTTTTAGTCCATCATAGCTTTTGGTATTTATCCATTTGCTTATTACAACCTTTCACCCATATTCCCTAGCTTATTGCAACTTTCTGCCACTATCCCTTAGCCTATCTTGACCTTCAGTCCATGTCCCTTATCCATTCTTGGTCTTGCTTATCCTATCCATATCTTATCACTATCCATACACTCTTTCTATTCCTTGATCTTGATCTGACATAAGGATATGAAATGCAAAACATATTTTTCAAAAACCTCTTGACATGTCCCTCATGCCATGTCACTGCTTTACATTGTCATATCTAGTCTCTTGTCCCATCACACAATAGCTCTTGAAAATTGCGTTTGTATTGTCTCCATGATAACATGCCTTTGTCTTCCCTCTATCCACCAACATTTTAGCAAGCCTATTTATTCACCTGTCATATTCCATACCTTGCTAGACATTGGGGGCAAAATCATAAAAAAAAAAAATCAAATAATGTCCTGAAAAAAACCAAAAAAATTCAAATAACGTCCTGAAATAATAAAAAAAAAATCAAAAAATGTCCTTAAAAAACCCCTAAAAAAGTCAAATAAAGTCCTTAAAAAAATGAACAAAAAAATTGTAAAACCTCGAAATTCCTACAAAATTGATGATAAATTTTGTCAATAAATGGTCCCCTTTGTGCATAGATAGATCGCTGAGCATACCTCCAACGACAATCAATCCAACATTGTGCTTTAATGAAATCATGCATTAACAGATGAACCTTTTCAATCAAACCAGACATGCAAACTGATCACAATTGTCATATCAATCAATCAACATCAATATCATTTGCCCTTGTCACTACTATCATGGGTCTTATACAGGGTGTGGTATGCTCGAAACCAGACTGTGTCCTATCTTAGATGGGGTACCGCATTCCCTGAAACTAGACAGCATGATCATTCTTGTTTTCTACCTTTGACAATGACGATCAGAATGTTTGTTTGACTTGGTTGAATTTGTGAGTCTTATCTTTTTACTGATTTATCTTTGGCTTCAATCATGTTCCTATGTTGCTCGATGATGTCACTGAGTGATTTAGATTGACTGGGATGGTTCATGGTCCCTTTTTGTTTTTTGTTGTGTTTGTTGTTTGTGGAATGTTTGTCACAAACTGGGGCAACTATATCATTGGGTGTCTGTGATAAGTACATTCGCTTTGTGAATGCCGCACATACCTTGACCCTTGGTGTATGAACCCTAGGATGCTTCACTCATTCCTTGTGTGTGGTGTGTCTGTCTTTTGCAAAAGGGGTTACGTTCCAGCTCTAGCCTTCAATGCCATGATGCTCTGCATCCACTTTGCTACATTAAATAAAGGTTCTCACCTACTTCTGTGCATTGGTGAAAGAAATTTTTCCTTCATCTCTAACTATCCTATGTCTAATTTCTTCTTACTAACATTTCTTCCATTAGTTTGGGCAGTTAGTTTAGTCTAGTTCTCCGATCTCCAAAACATACGCTGCATCCTACATTCATTGAATAGTACATTTGCATTATACACAACATTTTATCCATTTCATATTATAAATGCATCAAAAAACAAATAAAAATATATTCATACATGTTCCACAATGGTACATAAATAGTGCATAAGCTATCCATACATGGAAAGTAAACATATGCCATAACACATTGCATCCCATCATATAGCTGCATATCATATCATATATCAAAACAATATCAGAGTACAAAATTGGACTGTCTGTCCTAAGTATGGCCCGCAGGTTGAATACATAATGTCACACTATATATGTCTCTATTGTAAGGAACATGTGCCTTTGTCACTGGGTGCTCCCTCTATCCTCCTCATCCCTGCCATGTCTTAGGGATGATGTCCCTCTGAGAACGTGGCCTGCTCTCTGTCCTCAATCATGCCCGATATGATGCTATTCTCTACTCTGGTGGAACTGCACTCTCATATAGTGTCCTCCAATGGCGTATCTCCTCTCCAGTCTCTACCAATATCTGTGCCATCTCATGTGCACTGGCATCCCTAATCGACCCAATATACTTGGTCACTCTCTGCTTTGCTTGCTGTGCTTGGGCTATCATTGTATCTTGAGCCGCTGTCAATCTGGCTATCTCTGCTCTGAACTGATCCTGCTCTGTCCTCAAGATAGCATTCTGTCTCTCTAATGTCGCAATGTGATCATGCTGACTCGCTATGGTGGCCCTACATATCTCCATTTCCTCTATGCTAGCTATCTCCGGCTCTATGGGTATATCCTGCAATGCCTCCTGATCGACTGCATCTGGCTCCTCCTCATCCTCATCTCCATCCTTGTCATCCTCCTCATCATCCCCTCTATCCTTGTCATCCCCCTCATCCTCATCCTTGTCCTCATCTATGTCCTCATCATCTCCCTCCTCCTATCTCCTAGGTACTAGAATATCAGGATCCGTCAATGGCACAGGCCAACGTCTTGCAAACCATCGCTCATATTCCTCTATCGTCCCAACGTCCTCCACATCTAATCTCCAATCCCACTATCTCTACTGTAACTGTGTGAAGTCCACATATGCTATGTGTGGCTGAATCATCCTCCCCCACTAACTCATTTCTCTGTGAGATCGGGCAAAGTGTGCAGTCCCTCTCGATACATCCTGCCTCTCTCCAAACTATCGTCTGACTCTCTCTGGCAGGGACATCTCAATCACTCTCTGGTGATTCACTAGTCGCCCAATCAGGTATCTCTCCTATCTGCAATAGAGTAGCTCATCACTATCATCTGACCATCCAGGGCAATCAAGATATGGCCTCCATGTGAACTCTCTCAATCTATCTAGCTCATGTTGCCAATACAATATGTATCCAAACGGACCCTGTCTCAGTGTTCCCCCATAGCAGTACACATATGGTTGATGTGGTATTACCTATCTCTCTGCAATCGATCGACATATGGCAATGTGCTCAAATGCCCATACCTATAACAATGTGACCCCACAGCTCAAAGTCTGCACTCCTCGATATGCTATCTAATGCAACTGAAAATATAGCATAGCAAGCACACATGGTCCCCATGCATATACAATCCCCTCCATCGCCATCCGCTCTAGCACTCTTCCCCATCCAATAGGGAATCCATGTCCTCATCTGCCCCCTGCTAATAGGCATGCTATAACCACGGCTATCACCAGATAATGCTAATCATACTTTGCCACCATGGTCTCCCAGCGGATCTCCCTCTCTACGATATTAAGGTCCTCTGCGTCGCACTCAAATAATCTGCACAATGAGTCTCTCCCTATCGCTGGGTCATATTCTATCATCTCCCCATGAATCAGAATGTGGAGGATACGCCACATGTCCTCTAGTGTCACCATCGCTTCTCTAGTTGGCAGATGGAATGAGGAAGTCTTTGAATGCCATTGCTCTGCCAATGCGGTAAGAAGTCCTGTGTTTTCTCTAATCTCGAGCATGAATGTAATATAGTATAATCCAAGTCATGCTAATGTATCTCTGTCCGTGCTCCTGAGTCTATGTCACAACATGAAGCAGTCGAGTCTGTTCTCCTATGTAATCAATGGATACTGTCGACTCTGCATCACAATTGGGGCACACTTTGTCAATTTTAGGGTTTGCTCCTAAGGGCTACATTTCCTTGTTTCATCCACAAATCAGGGTGTTTCTTATCTATTTTGACCTATCCTATCCTTATCCCCCTTTTTGGGATCATACGCGCACTGTTTTTGGTCAAATTAGGGTCCTAAGTGCACAACTACGCCTGTGTACCCTGTCCTATGCCTGTGTAGCATCAAGCTGCACCCTACACAGGTGTAGAACATCCTCACACAAGCATAGAATGCGCCCACACAGGCACAAATGTCAATTAATTCATTCCCTATGGGCCCCGCAATGTCCCGCAATCAAGCAAAATTCATGAAATTGACAATATGGGTTTTTGAGATACATACCACTACTCAAGTATCTTCTGGTCATCTGTAGGTGTGTACACATTCCTCGAGGTGATCTGCCATTGGAATGTTCACCATCTCTATGCAAGGGTCCTTTTCCAGAGCAACAAATTCTCCATTTTGGCTAGTGCAAATGAGCTCTTTTCCTTCTTCTTGTCTCATTTATAGAACTTTGTCAGTGCCTAGATGGACATGCACCCTCTCCATCATATGTTGGTCGCAGTCTTTTGCACCTTCTATTGCTTGTCATTTGTGCATCCAACCTTCAATTCTTGATCCGTTTGATCCTATCATTTTCTATCATTCTTATCGATAAATTGGCCTTTTTTCTGGATGTTTTCGGCCAATTTCTCGAGGGGGCATGCATATGTCATTGTCATTGTCTGGGGCATTTTCATTATTGTTCTTTGAAACAATGCTTAGAATCACATTGTCTCAAAGAGGGGCAAAATGTAGACATCTAAAAATGGTCAATGCTTGCGGAGTCATACTTTAACATTTACGTATTGCCTTATTTTAGGGTTTTTGGGTCGCATTAACATTTCTTCTATGTTGCACACTTGGTCTTTATCATTTGCGAGCATCAAGTCCTTCTTCTACATTCCTCATTTTTATCACTTTTCAATTAGAATTTTGTCATTTTGCGATCGATCCGTCATCGATCCTTGTTCTCTTGTCAACTTGTCAATTTTGTGATTGATTTGTCATCGATCGTTGTCCTTTTTCAATTTTGTCATTTTGTGATTGATTTGTCATCGATCCTTGTCGTCTTGTCAATCTCATCAATTTTGTGATCGATCTGTCATTGATCATTATTCTTTTCAATCATGTCAATTTGGATCAATTATTGTTCCTCGTCAATTGGCACCTTTCAATTTGGTCTCTTTATCAATCTTGGTCAATTCGTCAACCAATCTCAATCGTTTATCAGCATTTGATCCTCTGTCAATTAAAATCATGATTGAATCAACATCAATTATCTTTTGTCAAGACCTAATTGTCGTCCTTTCATTTCTAATTCATCTTCTAGGATTTTATGATTTATTCATTTAATCTTGTTTGTCATTTTCCCTCTAGGTTAAATAATTAATTTATTTATCCTAAGTCTTCTTGTCACAATTAAATATTTATTTAATTGGCTAATTAATTCTCTCTTTTTGTGAATTAATTAATGAATGAAAAATTATTAATTAATCCACCTAATTTTCATCAATTTCTAATTTCCTAATTTCTATTTCTATTTCAAATTCTTGTCATAACATCCTTGCATAGTAATTTGTCATAATTTGTCATAAATTGTCATAACTTCTTGCATAGCAATTTGTCATACACTTGTCATAATTTTGCTATTCTTGATTTGAATTTCCTTTCAAATCTCTTCATGCTAATCTTGTCTTTTCTCCAATTTATCTATAAATTGGATGAATTTCTTCAATCAGGGATCCAAATCAATCACGCTTCTATTATCCTTATGCTGTCATCTCATCTTGTTAATCTTGCTTTCATCTCATGCTTATGCACTTGTAGGTGAGATCCACAAACACACTAATTTTTAGGAGAAAGAAGGACAATGGAGAATTCTGGAGGAGACATTTGCATTTGTGATGGTTTGCATTTGATTTGAATGTCTTGTTTTCATATCTCTATTGAATTTTAATTAGGATTTGTCATTGCAATTTAGTTTTTGTGATTGAGCTAGGCTAATGTTTTTATTGCTTTGATGATTTCCAAATTCCTGTCTACACTACCGCCCTAATTGTTGTCTATAGGGTTGATGATGTTTGTTATTATTTTTGTTGGAAAATGTTGTGTTTGTATCTGAGTGATGAGATACTTTCCAAACCAGTGAGTCGAAAACTGCAGAGTGTGATTGTAGAGTAGAGGAGCTGAAAAGGATTTGCCTTAGCATGTAGTGTTGTTATCAGATCAGAACTTTACCTGTTGTCTTCTAACCATTTCAATAGTAGGAAAATCCCTTTACCGGGTAGCTTTAACAGGCTTATTGCAAATCCTCTAACCAGCTGACTCAAGATCATTGAGTTCTTCAAATCCTCTAGCGATGTAACCTTTAATAGGGTTTCAACCTTTAACAGGGTGATCTTTAATAGTATTGGTTCCTAACAGAACCTTATTGTAAAGTCTTTAACTGGACTAGGCTCCTAATAGAGCGAGCTTCAAAAGAGTTCAAAAACAAGCTTGTGGGTATTCATCCCCACTATGGTTTTTCCCATTTGGGTTTCCACGTGAAAAATTTGTGTGTCATGATTTGTGCATTTTTCATGTGATGATTGAGTAGTCTTTGTTTAGGTGAATATGCATGTGAAGCTAATGGTTATGGTATTACTGATACAACACATGCATGAGTATATTGGTGAAGTAGTTATCAAGTGTTGAATGTTATTTGAAGTATTCAATTTTACTATTTTAGCTGTCTGAAGTCTTACTTTATTTAACCAATATTGCCATGGTTAAGTTTAGTGATGAAGACAACTGGTTAGCATTGTTTTAACTTGATAAGTTGTTGAGAAGTTTTTGTATGTACTGATTCAACCCCCCCCTCTCAGTACCAATGAGGGTATTTGTTGTTCATCATTATTCATCATATTAAATACCCATTTCCTATTTTAATTAAAAATTTACATTTAATTAAACTCTCTCTCCCATTTAAATAAATCAATTTTTATTTAAATATCCTTCTGACGCAAGTTGTAACCACTTTTTGAAATAAATCATTTTATTTCAAATTATTTCTAAAAATCTCTCCCAAATGGATTCTCCTAACAAATCCACTTGCATGTCTAATCCTCCTTCTAGATTCATCTAAACCATTCTAATTAAGCCTAATAATCTCTTTAACATTTCTTCTATGTTGCACACTTGGTCTTTATCATTTGCGAGCATCAAGTCCTTCTTCTACATTCCTCATTTTTATCACTTTTCAATTAGAATTTTGTCATTTTGCGATCGATCCGTCATCGATCCTTGTTCTCTTGTCAATCTTGTCAATTTTGTGATTGATTTGTCATCGATCGTTGTCCTTTTTCAATTTTGTCATTTTGTGATTGATTTGTCATCGATCCTTGTCATCTTGTCAATCTCATCAATTTTGTGATCGATCTGTCATTGATCATTATTCTTTTCAATCGTGTCAATTTGGATCAATTATTGTTCCTCGTCAATTGGCACCTTTCAATTTGGTCTCTTTATCAATCTTGGTCAATTCGTCAACCAATCTCAATCCTTTATCAGCATTTGATCCTCTGTCAATTAAAATCATGATTGAATCGACATCAATTATCTTTTGTCAAGACCTAATTGTCCTCCTTGCATTTCTAATTCATCTTCTAGGATTTTATGATTTATTCATTTAATTTTGTTTGTCATTTTCCCTCTAGGTTAAATAATTAATTTATTTATCCTAAGTCTTCTTGTCACAATTAAATATTTATTTAATTGGCTAATTAATTCTCTCTTTTTGTGAATTAATTAATGAATGAAAAATTATTAATTAATCCACCTAATTTTCATCAATTTCTAATTTCCTAATTTCTATTTCTATTTCAAATTCTTGTCATAACATCCTTGCATAGCAATTTGTCATAATTTGTCATAAATTGTCATAACTTCTTGCATAGCAATTTGTCATACACTTGCCATAATTTTGCTATTCTTGATTTGAATTTCCTTTCAAATCTCTTCATGCTAATCTTGTCTTTTCTCCAATTTATCTATAAATTGGATGAATTTCTTCAATCAGGGATCCAAATCAATCACGCTTCTATTATCCTTATGCTGTCATCTCATCTTGTTAATCTTGCTTTCATCTCATGCTTATGCACTTGTAGGTGAGATCCACAAACACACTAATTTTTAGGAGAAAGAAGGACAATGGAGAATTCTGGAGGAGACATTTGCATTTGTGATGGTTTGCATTTGATTTGAATGTCTTGTTTTCATATCTCTATTGAATTTTAATTAGGATTTGTCATTGCAATTTAGTTTTTGTGATTGAGCTAGGCTAATGTTTTTATTGCTTTGATGATTTCCAAATTCCTGTCTACACTACCGCCCTAATTGTTGTCTATAGGGTTGATGATGTTTGTTATTATTTTTGTTGGAAAATGTTGTGTTTGTATCTGAGTGATGAGATACTTTCCAAACCAGTGAGTGGAAAACTGCAGAGTGTGATTGCAGAGTAGAGGAGCTGAAAAGGATTTGCCTTAGCATGTAGTGTTGTTATCAGATCAGAACTTTACCTGTTGTCTTCTAACCATTTCAATAGTAGGAAAATCCCTTTACCGGGTAGCTTTAACAGGCTTATTGCAAATCCTCTAACCAGCTGACTCAAGATCATTGAGTTCTTCAAATCCTCTAGCGATGTAACCTTTAATAGGGTTTCAACCTTTAACAGGGTGATCTTTAATAGTATTGGTTCCTAACAGAACCTTATTGTAAAGTCTTTAACTGGACTAGGCTCCTAACAGAGCGAGCTTCAAAAGAGTTCAAAAACAAGCTTGTGGGTATTCATCCCCACTATGGTTTTTCCCATTTGGGTTTCCACGTGAAAAATTTGTGTGTCATGATTTGTGCATTTTTCATGTGATGATTGAGTAGTCTTTGTTTAGGTGAATATGCATGTGAAGCTAATGGTTATGGTATTACTAATACAACACATGCATGAGTATATTGGTGAAGTAGTTATCAAGTGTTGAATGTTATTTGAAGTATTCAATTTTACTATTTTAGCTGTCTGAAGTCTTACTTTATTTAACCAATATTGCCATGGTTAAGTTTAGTGATGAAGACAACTGGTTAGCATTGTTTTAACTTGATAAGTTGTTGAGAAGTTTTTGTATGTACTGATTCAACCCCCCCCTCTCAGTACCAATGAGGGTATTTGTTGTTCATCATTATTCATCATATTAAATACCCATTTCCTATTTTAATTAAAAATTTACATTTAATTAAAGTCTCTCTCCCATTTAAATAAATCAATTTTTATTTAAATATCCTTCTGATGCAAGTTGTAACCACTTTTTGAAATAAATCATTTTATTTCAAATTATTTCTAAAAATCTCTCCCAAATGGATTCTCCTAACAAATCCACTTGCATGTCTAATCCTCCTTCTAGATTCATCTAAACCATTCTAATTAAGCCTAATAATCTCTTTAACATTTTCACATTCCTTAAGAGAGGGCTGCTTATCAAAAACCCTCAAATTCTTCATAAACCATTAAAGGCTTTGTGTCTCCAACAAGTTAACCTCCAAAGTCTGCAATAACCATTAATAGTTAACTCCACCTCAACTCGTGGTTAGAGATTTTCTCTCTAACTTAACCCTTCTTTAACCCATGAGTCTCTTCAAGCATTCATTTCTTTGACCATGGTTATCCATTAACCCTTGCACAAGAGTTTATCCTTTGGACAAAGGGATTATCCAATAACTCAACCCTGACCTTACCCCCTAGGGTGACCACCATGTCTTCTCAAGCATTTAATGCCCATTCTCTCTCCTCTTAAGCCATCTCATGTTGACAATTGTCACCATTTCATTGGTGAAAATTGTAAGCATGGATTTAATATCATTCAATCTTATCCCTTGTTAATATTACTCAATCTTAACCATCCAATTGCCCATTTCTTCTATAAATAGGCCTCATTTCTCTCATTATTCATACCCAATATTTCATGCATTTACATTATAGTCTAATTTCATCAAGCATTTGCATCTCTTTGATAATTAACATTTTAATCATTTAGGAGCATATTAACATAACATTTTAATCATGAATCATGTTAGCATAGCTTGCTAGCTTCTTTATCATATCATCATCTTAATCATAGCATAACTAAACCATATCTAAGTAAGTTTAAGCTTATCATATCATCTTAGGTGCATCTTACATATAGATCATCATCATTTATTATCACTTGTTCTTGGAGTTGTCATTCCAAAAGTTAGTTGTTCAATGATCTGAGAGAAACCATTGACTTGAGGAATCCTATGAGATAGAGAACAATGAGACACATCTTGGAGGATTAACTTGTTTTAATTAGTTTAAGTTTAGTTAGTTTTTATATTCAAAAGTTTCATTGGTATGTTAGTTTCTAGTTTCAAATTGATTGACTAATCACACTAAAATATCGCATACATTTTTGGCGCCCATTGTAGGGCATGTCCCCATTTTTAAAATTGTTTTTGCATGCAGGTTGAAGACAAAGTCACGTTGGAAACACGAAATAGTGCATCTGCAAGATCCTTTAGCGCATTCACACCATCTTTTAGCGCATCAGAATCACTTTTTAGTGCATATAAAGGACACTTTAGCGCATCATGGCCCTATCTTTGTACTTGGTATATTCTATTCCTTTAGCACATTAGAGTGCCAGTTTAGCACATAGGATCTTCAGAATAGCGCATTCACAACATCGTTTCGTGCATATGATTAATTGTTTAGCGCACAAAAATAAAATAATTTTTATTTGTAAAACAGAAAGGAAAAAATAGGATTTGTGAAGCCCACCATTAAGATTGATTTTGCTAACTAGTTGGTTCCAGGTTCTAACATTTGTTTGTAGGGTCAAAAGGAGTTAGATTGGTTGTTTTTTACGTTACTTTCTTTTTCAAAGTTCATAAAAAGAACTCATTTTCCATTTCTTGTAAAGGCTTAAAAACAACTTCATATTCATTTTAGTACATAAAAAGAATCACACTCTCTTTGGGTGTCTAAAAAGAACTTCATTTTTCTTTCTTGCAAGGGTAAAAAGAACAACAAATCAAACTTTTATTTTGCAAGAGAAGTTCAAACTTTTTTTGGGCTATTAAAAGGAACAAAACAAACTTTCAATTTTGCAAAGAGCTAAAAAGAACAAGCAAACAAATTTTCATTTTGCAAACTAGATCACATTCATTTTGGTGTTGCTAAAAAGAACAAAAGAAAATTTTATTTTTGCAAACAAATAAAAAGAACAAGCCATTGAGATTTTGGTAACAAAGAACAAGCCATTGTTAGAGGTTTTGCTTTCAAATCGAAATTGGTGTTATCATTTTTGGTGATTTCTTTTGTTGACAAGGATTTATTTTCAAAGTTCAAGAGTTGTTATCTTTTCATAATTTATATCTTGGATAAAATAAACACCATGTCTTTTGGAACAAAATTTCCAAGTAGCATTTAGACAACATTTGCGATATTGGTTAAAAAGAAGGAGTGTCTTTCATCAATCAAAGGTGATAGGTATGTGCTCTACCCTTAATTGGGTGATCAAAAAGTCAAACTCATCATATTAGAAGGGATGAGTATATTGGCAAATTTGATCCTAGAAGTGATGAAGGAATATTTCTTGGTTATTCATCTAAGAGCAAGGCATATAGATGTTTTAATAAGATATTGTAGAAAATTGTTGAGAGTACAAATGTAAAGATTGATGAACAATTCAGAGGAACTTCAAGGTATATAGACTCTGAACCAGCAACAGAAATTGTGACAAATGAACCTACACTAAATCCACTGGTACAGAATGAAGATCTAGTTACCCTGGCACCATCAGAGGATTCCATAGTAATTGAAGAACAACAACAAACTAAGACACCCCAGTATGTAAAATTGAATCATTCTGAAGATCAGATAATTGGAAACAAATTTAAAGGAGTTATGACAAGAGGAAGATTGGCAAATGAAGAGGTATGTCTTATTTCTCAAATTGAGCCATCATTTTGTTAATGAGGCATGTGAAGATAAATTTTGGATTAAAGCTATGGAAGAAGAATTAGAACAAATTGAGAAAAATAATACTTGGACATTAGTTCCCTGGCCTAAAGATAAAAATGTAATTGGAACCAAATGGGTATTTAGAAACAAACTTAATGAAGATGGTAAGGTTGTTAGAAATAAAGCAAGACTAGTGTGTAAGGGATATTCTCAGAAAGAAGGAGTTGATTACAATGAAACCTTTGCACCGGTAGCTAGAATTAAGGTAGTCAGATTAATCTTCACCTTTGCAGCTCACAAGAACTACAAAGTTTATCAAATGGATATTAAATGTGCATTCTTGAATGGAGATCTTGAAGAGGAAGTCTATATTGAACAACCTAATGGATTTTCTTTGACAGATGATAATGAAATGGTTTGCAGGTTAAGAAAATCTCTGTATGGATTGAAACAAGCCCCAAGAGATTGGTATGCAAGGTTGGATAAGTATCTTTTAAAGATTGGTTTTACTAAAGGAAATGCAAACAACAATTTATATTACAAAATAACTAATGATGACATCTTGATTATAGAAGTATTCATTGATGATATAATCTTTGGAGGAGAAGATGGATTATGTAAAAAAATTTCTATTAAAACATAGCAAGAATTTGAAATATCTATGATTGGAGAAATAAAATTCTTTTTAGGATTGCAGATTTCACAGACTGACAAAGGTATATTTTTGAGTCAATCCAAGTACTTGAAAGAGTTACTAAAGAAATTTGGGATGGAGAACTCTAAACTGGTAAGCACACCTATGACTACAAATGACAAATTATCTCAAAGGGATGAATCTACACCTGTTAATCCAACTAGATAAAAATCTATAATAGGAGGTTTACTATATTTGACACAAACCAGACCTGATATTATGAATGCAGTATGTATTGTTTCTAGATTTCAAAGTAATCCTAGATAAAATCATGAATCAGCAGTAAAAAGGATTTTTTGGTACTTACAAGGCACTGCAAATGTTGGATTATGGTATCCTAGAGATGAAAATTTTGATCTATGTGCATACATAGATGAAAATTGGGTAGGAGATGTGGATGATAGAAAAAGCACCACCGGCGGAGCATTCTTTCTTGGAAAGAGATTAGTTTCTTGGTTGAGCAAGAAACAAAGTTGTAGCAACAGTAGAATCAGAATATGTTGCAGCAACAACTAACTGTACACAGGTACTATGGCCTAAGCAAATGTTGAAAGACATAAAGGTAAAATGCAAGGAACCTATTACTATTGTGTGGGGGAAAAAGTGAAACTAAGCAAACATGCCCTAATCTCACTTTCAATCACACATTTGTGGAATACGAAAGAGCCTAGAGGTATCACACAATTGGCTACTTCTTTTTGTGGAAGAGAGAGCCATGGGCTACCTATTAGGATTTCTATTCCTTTGTTGTAATTGAAAGATAAAATGATGCAAGTTCAATTCCCAACCCCAAAGTGCAAGTATGAACTAATAACAAGATTGCAGAATTGAACTTAAACTATGGAAAGCTGTAAACACAAGGACAAGGCAAGAATGCAAATGTGTACCTGGAGTCAAAATCTGAGTGAAAATGTTCGGGACGGGGGCGCGGGCGCCACTGTCCTGATCCTGCCCCTGAAACTACTCCGGAAACTGCTATTTTGCAACCTGAAAAGCTGTCAAAAATGCTGAAAATTGCTGTCTGACAAAGGGACCAGGGCACCTAGTGCCCCTGTCCTGGCAGGACCAGGGCGGCCCACGCCCTTGTCCTAGTCTTTTGCTCTGAAATTTGGTGTGGAGTGCTGTCTCGGCCTGCTTTTCCCGGATCTGCAACTTGCGGCGTCGTCCAAATCCTGAAACCTACACTTATATCTGAAAAGGTGTGGTGGGCGGCTATATAAGGTTTTGCCTTAGTCAAACCCCCGCTTTGGTGATTTCCACCTCCACGAATAGCCAAGTTGTATTGTAAAAGTAATGTGTGTGCAGACCTTGTGTGTGTGCAAGATCCTAAGATGCAAGTAAGCAAACTAGAGCAACCTAGAAAGTAAACCCTAATTGCTTGTAAATGGTAATGTAAATGCTCTAAATCAAGATGCAAAGTGATCTAAAGCATGAATAAATGATATATTGAAGTTTATGCAAAGACATGAAAACAACATGAAATCATACCCAACCCCAAGGGAGAGGTACAAGCCAATCTTCAGTCGGTGATCCCTTATTGCTCTTCAATGTCTTCAAAGCCCTAAATGGATGAATAAAATTGATGGATGCTTGATGGATGTTGAATGTTGTTAAAGTCTTCAAAGATCTGCCCTTTCGCTGTGTATAAGGTCCTTGAAACCAAAATTCCTATCCTTTCAAATGAAGAAAGAGAGCTCTTATATATGAAACCCTAGGTCTTAATTTCAACTTTAGGCTGACTTAGAGATTGAATCTCCCACCAATTTCTTGGGCTTAAGCTTTATTTTATGATTGGGTCGCGCTCCTAAAATTTCGGGAAAAATGTCCGGGACCATGTGCACTCCGGGCGCCATGGTCCTCTCTGGGTGCCATGGTCCCGACAACTTTTCACCAAATTTTCAGGGCCGTTGGATATGATGATTTTAGAGAGAATCCCGAAGTTATAGGTGATTTTGAGATGTTTTGACCCCCAAAATCAAGCCCCCAAGTTCAAAATAGGACCTAATTAGGGTTTTTGATTAAATGATGTATTGGAGGAATAAAATGAAAAGGGCACACTCTAATGAAAGGGCCCAACTTTATGATATGGGAAATGATAAAATAGAACCTTAGACCTAATTAATTTAATTAATTAAGTGCTAAAGGGGAAATGCAATGCAAAATGCAAAATGTGCCAAGGCGGGTGCTAAACTAGGTGTGAAATTGTACCACTTTAGTAAGTGCGTACAATTTACGACGCTACATTTAGTCCCCACTTTAGCAGTCATATGAGTACTACGTGCATATGCAAGCTAAAGTACCGAAAAGTAAACATTATTTGAAAAAGGATATATCCATAAGTCTGTCAAACGAAGCCCCCAGCGGTATCTGCAGTACACAGTTAGGAACCGCACCCTACAAAGCACACGTTAGATCACAAAATCACCTAATGCTTACTAAGGAAGGTGATGAAAATTCGAGGGTAGCTATATGCCCCCCCTGTTTCGGCTTGCTAATTTTATTGAGTTGAAATAGGGTATCATGTTTACCACTTCGAATTGTTACAGAATATTGATGACAAATGCTCACAAGAAGATTTGATATGAGATCAAAAACTAATGGAGAATCATTTGGTAAGAAAGAGGACTAAATCTCAATTCCAACACAACAAAGAGTGTGAGGATTCGAGAGTTCTCTAACACAAGATGAAGGATGTAAATGGAAACAAGATGCAAAGAGAAGAAAAGAAAGGAAAAAACCATGAATACACACATTGGTGATCCATGAGAAGAATAGTGAGAGAGAAAACATGGACTTCTCGCCCCTAGATCTTGTCTAGGTGATCCATGGGACAAAGGACATGGAAAAATAGCCCCTAGAGTCTGTCTAGGTGATCCATGTAAGGGAGGAGAGTGAGAAAGTCTAGCCTTATGCCGATGGTTCCACTCAACCTCGTGCATGTGTGTGTAAGTGAGGTTAGAAGCATCTCATAGGAGTCTATGCCCGAGTATGCTACAACCTGTATATGTATAGTACAAAAGTGTGACATCTCGCTCTAAGAGTTTGTGCTCTAGTTCTGAGAATAATCACCTTGCATAAAAAAAAAATAGAGACATCTCGCTCTAAGAGTCTGTGCTCTAGTTCCGAGAATGACCCATTGCTCAAAAAGTGTAATGTTTATGTCATAAGCAAAGTAGAACAAGGATACCTACCTTCATCACAAAAGAAGATACCCCAAAAATGCAACAATGTCATAGATCCAAGCAAGGGAGTTTTTGCACTCTTTAAGCAAGGATAAGATAGTTGAAAAGGGATATCTTGTAGTATGTGTAAAGGAGATCCTTAGAGGAGAAGAGATCTCTGTACAAAAGACACCTATCCCCGAGAGGAATTGTCTTAGACAAATATAACATCTTCTAGAATAAGACAAAGAAGAGAATAAGAATGCAATACTTCCTTCTTTTGTGAGGTGAAAGTGATTCTTAATGAAGGATGACGCTTTTTTTTTTTTTTAACCCAATTGGGAGAGTGAATTCATTATGGATGTATTTTACCAAGTGCAAAAGAGGTTGTAGTCAAGGACTTACACCTCTTGTAAGAGAGAATCCTTGAACAAACAACAACAAATACATACAAGGAATAACATCAAGTAACAAAGTTCACACCATCCACGAAATAGGAAAAAGTGGATCCTTAGATAAAAATAAGAAAAGATCATTGCCTCCCAAGGATAAGGTCAATGAGAAGGACTTACACAATCTTCTAGGGAGAGATTTAGACATAAGCAAAATGTACTACATACTCACATGAGTTCATGCAAGCAAGACATTAGTGTATGTAAAATGCTCCTTACAAGAAGTGGGTAGGATAAGAAAGAGAATACACATCTTCTCCCATATCTAGGAAAAGAGAATTCTAAAGCAAAGATGATCAATATTTCCACACTATTACCCCATAGGAACAAGAGATAACATAGAAAAATTAGGCTATTATGTTGCTTCAAAAAATATGATTGCACTTGAAATTGTACCATCATGAATGACAATGAGCCCCCAGTAAATGAGCTACCAATGTCACATAATGATGAGCAACATAATAGCCATTAATGTTATTTAAAGACATGATAGATTGAATGAGGTATTTGAATATGACATGCTAAATGCTCAACTATAAGTGAGATCAAAAACATGTATAAAATGATAAAAATTGAAGAAGAAAAGTCACAAGAAATTTTAGAAGAGGGATGAGTGTAATTTATTAGAGCCTTATCCCTGGAGGAAAGGACTTTATGATGAATAGGAGATAAAGATTCATAAGTGGATTTAGAAATTTGAGGGGAGTCATAAAGAGATTTGTTCATCACCAATATTTCCTTATGAGGGGAATGAGAGTTGATAGAAGTAGAAGATGATTTAGTTGAAGTGAGATCATCATCACTACTAAATATAGCATTCACATTGAGAGATGGTCTTTTAGATGCTTCGGTGGGCTTAGAAAGATTATATCCAAGTCCAAATGAATATTCATGCATGTTATGTTCTAAAGGAACTTTAATTCCTTGTTCATTTGCGCCACAACCATTTCCACTATAGCCACTCTTAGCCAAAATATGAAAACCACGACCATAATGATTAGCCATTTCAGAAAGAAAAGGTGGTTTTTCATAAGACAAAGAATCAAATTCTTCAGAATTAGAGGTGTGAGGAGAAGAAGTTTGAGAAGCGGCCACAAAATTATTGCTCATAGGTTCAGGTAAGACTGATTGATCTCTAGTTTCTTCCTTCTTTTTAACTTTAAGCTCTCTAGGAGGAACCCTATACTCACCTACAAAGGTGGGATTAAAATCAAGAGATCCCCAATCATCTTCTGCGAGAACCTTCTTAGGATCAAAAGCCTTTTCATGTGTATATTCAAGTTGAGGAGAATCTTCTTCGGGAACTTCAGACTCATCTAAAGAATTTTGATTATCAGAGGGTGATGATTCATCCATAGGTATCTTGTTTAACGAGTCATCACTAGAAGAGGAAGGCTTAGAAGAACTCCCTTTGGAAGTAGATGTTTGCAAACAAGCTTGAAAATTAGTATCACCTATCAAGGTATATGTCTTATTATTATAAATAAATTTAACTTGTCTATGCAATGTAGAGGGGACAGCTTGCATACTGTGAATCCAAGGTCTCCCTAATAACAAGTTGTATGTTAGATATCCCAACATAACATGGATAGGAGTAGGAAAAGTAATAGGTCCCACTGTGATGGGTAAGGTGATAATACCTAATGAAGACTTAGCCACATTATCAAAGCCTCGAATGGGATGAGAGTCAGGCTCAATAAGGGATGTATCCACATTCATCTTATGCAATAGATTAATGCTACACACATTAAGGCCAGAACCATTATCTACCAGTGTTCGTCTTATAGCAGTGTCATTTATGATAACCACAATCATCAAGGGATCATATTGATGTTGAATTTCACTAGTAGGCAACTCATCTTGAGTAAACACAATTTGAGCTTTAGGATTCATCACAGAGTTAACCAAAGACACTATATTACTAGATGTATTAGGTGGAGGAACATTCAAATCTTTCAAGGCATCTTGTAACATTCCATGATGAGCAGAAGAAGTTTGGATCAAATCCCAAAGGGATATCTTAGCAAGGGTAGCTTTAAGTTGTTCTATGAGATCATATTCCTTACCAAGAACTTGTGAAATACGTGGAGCTTGCGGAAGAGTTGGCTGGGAAGGAGGAAGTGAAGTTGGGATAACTGGAGGAGGATTAGGTTGCCTATTGTTTCTTGTATTATAGGTATGGGCAACTGCATGATAAATCTCTCTAGTTGATTGCTTAGCATAGTCATAAGGGCTCTTAGTAGAATAACCTCCTTGCACAGTAATCATAGGTTTCTTAGGAGTGCAAAAAGAATCATTAGCATAACCACCTTGAACCACTAAGATAGGCTTATTTAAAGGTTGAGAATTTTGAGAAGGACAAGCACCTTGGACAATGAAGAGAGGTTTGTTAGGTGTTTCATTCACATGTATCAAATTGATTGAGGATGGTTTAGAAGAATGAACAAAAGTGTTGGAAGAATTGTTGATAGTCTTCTCTTGCACTAAAATCTCATCATGGATTAAATCAATTTTAGGAGAGAGACAAGGGGTAGGCATTGATGTTCTAGTAGGAAAAGTAATACTAGGAAAGGCCATATCATCCTCTATCATCAAAGGATCTACATGGGGATTAAACTCTCTAGGAGAAGGATCAACATTACTCTCTAAAGTCTCACTCTTGAGAGGGAGATCTTTGAAAGAGATGTTAACCATCTTGCCTTGAACTAAGGTTTCCTTACGAGTAGAACCAAGTTGAGGAGAGGGAGATGCTTTATTTTTAGAGGGAGAATAATTGAGATTCAAGGAAGGTGAGAAAATATCAAGGGAGTTTTCAATCTTTATTTCATCCCCTTTGGCTAGAGTTCTCTCATGGGGTAGAGAATAATCTACACCTTCTTCTAATGGTTCATCCCAAATAGTGAAGTTGTTGAAAGGAATGTTTGAAGTATTGTCAATTTCGGGAGAGGAGATAACATTGTTTATTAATTCCTCATCCTTAGGAGGGAGAGGATCAATAGATGTGTTAAACTCATCCTCTTTCCTCAAAATATGTTCAATATGATCTTTAGGGGAGAGAGAATTAAGGAAATTGCTTATTATTTCATCTTCTTTCTCTAAGGGATGCTTATGGGTAAGACAAACTTTAGGAGAAGGGTAAGCATTTATCATTAATTCATCATCTCTAGTGGGAATTTTGTTGGAAAAGGAAATGCCATCACTAGGAAATGTAGGGATAATGTCATCTTCTTGCACAAAAGGATCCTCATGAAGGGAGTTTTTTTTAGGAGGAACATGAACATATTTCTCCAAAGATTCATGCTTAGGAAGGAGATCTTTGAAAGAAGTGTTCATAACCTCTTGTTGCACTAACATGCCCCCATTGGAAGGACCAACTTTAGGAGAAAATAAGTCAATGTCCATCAATACCTTTTCACTTAGAGAGGCATCATGTAGGGAAGGTGAAGTAACATTAAGAAAGGTGTTTATGATATCATTCTCTTCCTCTAGGATAGCTAAATAGGAAGGGCACATTTTAGGAGAATTGTCAATATCACTCTTAAAGTCTTCATCCTTAGAGCATGGGAGAGTCTCAAAGGGATTGGTAGCAACTCTTTTAGGCACTCAAATGTTGTTATAGATGGGGGGAGGTTCTTTAGGAGAAGGAAAAATTGAAACAAGGGAAGCTAACCCATTACCACATCTATGAAATGAATGCATCATGACAACAATTTTCCTCTTTTCAAATGATAACACATGCAAAATAGAAGGAAATGTTTAATTTTAACCAATGCAAGCACTTAGAATGTAGATTTAGAAAATGAAATTTATGATTCAAATGAGTTCCTAAATCAAACTTAAAATTATTGATCCCAATTATGCTATCCACAAGTTCAACTTTGAATTGAAAAATTAGGGTTTTAGCAAAATTTCCTCTAAATTTTTGAATCTTGCAAAAAATTAAAACTTGTAAATACAAATTTGAATTTGAAATAGCATAAACACTCAAATTTGAAAACATAAATCAGAATTAGAGAAGATTGGAGTTCACGTCGGGTTCACCAAAATGTGTGGGGGAAAAAGTGAAACTAAGCAAACATGCCCTAATCTCACTTTCAATCACACATTTGTGGAATACGAAAGAGCCTAGAGGTATCACACAATTGGCTACTTCTTTTTGTGGAAGAGAGAGCCACGGGATACCTATTAGGATTTCTATTCCTTTGTTGTAATTGAAAGATAAAATGATGCAAGTTCAATTCCCAACCCCAAAGTGCAAGTATGAACTAATAACAAGATTGCAGAATTGAACTTAAACTATGGAAAGCTGTAAACACAAGGACAAGGCAAGAATGCAAATTGCGTACTCGGAGTCAAAATCTGAGTGAAAATGTTTGGGACGGGGGTGCAGCTGCCACTGTCCTGATTCTGCCCCTAAAACTGCTTCGAAAACTGCTATTTTGCAACCTGAAAAGCTGTCAAAAATGCTGAAAATTGCTGTCTGACAGAGGGACCAGGGCGCCTAGCGCCCCTGTCCCAGGGACCAGGGCACCCCATGCCCCTGTCCTAGTCTTTTGCTCTGAAATTTGGTGTGGAGTGTTGTCTCGGCCTGCTCTTCCTGGATCTGCAACTTGCGGCGTCGTCCGAATCCCAAAACCTGCACTTATATCTGAAAAGGTGTGGTGGGCGGCTATATAGGGTTTTGCCTTAGTCAAACCCCCGCTTTGGTGATTTCCACCTCCACGAATAGCCAAGTTGTATTGTAAAAGTAATGTGTGTGCAGACCTTGTGTGTGTGCAAGATCCTAAGATGCAAGTAAGCAAACTAGAGCAACCTAGAAAGTAAACCCTAATTGCTTGTAAATGGTAATGTAAATGCTCTAAATCAAGATGCAAAGTGATCTAAAGCATGAATAAATGATATATTGAAGTTTATGCAAAGACATGAAAACAACATGAAATCATACCCAACCCCAAGGGAGAGGTACAAGCCAATCTTCAGTCGGTGATCCCTTATTGCTCTTCAATGTCTTCAAAGCCCTAAATGGATGAATAAAATTGATGGATGCTTGATGGATGTTGAATGTTGTTAAAGTCTTCAAAGATCTGCCCTTTCGCTGCGTATAAGGTCCTTGAAACCAAAATTCATATCCTTTCAAATGAAGAAAGAGAGCTCTTATATATGAAACCCTAGGTCTTAATTTCAACTTTAGGCCGACTTAGAGATTGAATCTCCCACAAATTTCTTGGGGTTAAGCTTTATTTTATGATTGGGTCGCGCTCCTAAAATTTCGGGAAAAATGTCCGGGACCATGTGCACTCCGGGCGCCATGGTCCCGACAACTTTTCACCAAATTTTCAGGGCCATTGGATATGATGATTTTAGAGATAATCCCGAAGTTACAGGTGATTTTGAGATGTTTTGACCCCCGAAATCAAGTCCCCAAGTTCAAAATAGGACCTAATTAGGGTTTTTGATTAAATGATGTATTGGAGGAATAAAATGAAAAGGGCACACTCTAATGAAAGGGCCCAACTTTATGATATGGGAAATGATAAAATAGAACCTTAGACCTAATTAATTTAAGTAATTAAGTGCTAAAGGGGAAATGCAATGCAAAATGCAAAATGCACCAAGGCGGGTGCTAAACTAGGTGTGAAATTGTACCACTTTAGTACGTGCGTACAATTTACGATGCTACAACTATATATTGTGATAACACTGCAACAATTGATATATCTAAGAATCCGGTATTACATTCTAAAAAAAAACATGTTTCTATCAAACTAAATTTTCTAAGGGAAAAAGTTGAAGAAAAGGAGATAAAATTGGTTTATGTGAATACTAAAGAATAGCTTGCAGATATTTTCACAAAACCTTTGCCTAAGGAGACTTTTGAATATCTCAGAGATCAGCTTGGAGTCATACCACCACCAGTAGAGACTTAGATAGTTGATGATTGTCATCAACCGATAGAATTAAAAGACAAATCTTTTACTCTGGTCTTTGATGAGGAAGCTACTTCTCAGGGGGAGTAGTTGGTATATTGAATTAATTGGTATTTTGTATATGAACTTGATTTTTGTAACTTTGGCATTTGATGTCAAAGGGGGAGAGATATCTATGGAAAAACATATTATCTTTTAAGGAGAGTTTGGTATTGAAAATCTTTGATAACACATGTTGCTCCTAGGGGGAGAGATTGTTGGTTTTTGGTATTTGGCATTTATATTTTGGCACTTTGATGGTTTTTCCATCTTGTGTTTCCATCAATGCCAAAGGGGGATATTGTTGGTATTTTGGTATGGTTTTGTCATTGATGTCAACACCTACTAAAACACTAGCACTTTGGAGATCCAGCAGCATTCACTGGCAAGCAAGTAACTATTGCACAGTTACTGGTATATAGTTCACCAGCAGGACATAATGATCACCGACACTTGGAATGATATGGAAGACACTTGGTAATGTTGAAGACATTGTGTGGACACTTTGTTTTGAAGAATTAATCATTGGTATATTCATATTTGCATATTTTCTTTTACCGACAAATAGGTCCAGGGTTACCTAGGGTTACACCAGTAGGCTTATCTTTTTCAGATTAGTATGGCACGCCATGGAGATGATTTATTATTGTTGTAAATGCTTTAAGATGACATGTTTAATCAGTTATTGCATCAGATATTATATTGTTTGTAAAATGTTTTATTGTAATATCTTGTAGAGCCGACCTACTAAAATTGGTCTTAGGTTATGGTATAAATGTAAGATCTTATTTGTAAGATTGAATGTGGGAATGTGAAAAAGAAATAAGTGAAAGTATATGTGAGATTAAGCAGAGCTATACACAAAGACATCATTTGAAGGAGAAGCTAGGTTTTTGTGGAAGCATATCAGCATTACACAGGTACTGAATCCAACATATGAAGATGATATTTTCAGTAGTACATTCTTCTTGGATTTAATCATCCAACTGTAGTTAGTGTGACTCCCATTTTGTGATTGAGTAGTGAACTCTAGGTTGTTAGCCTTTCTGCATGTGCAAACCCCATTTATGTACACTTACTATCTGCAGTAGTATCATCTGATTGTGGGTAAGGTTTTCCACCATGGTTTTTCCCCTATAGGGTTTCCACGTACAAATATTGGTGTTATATGTTGTGGATAACTTTATGTTTATGTTTCATGCATTAATCTTTACTGGTATAGCAATTAACTATTAACACTATCTACCGACATACTTAACTAGTTTACCGATATTAAGCATTAAGTTGGTTGAGTTGTTTTTGGTTTGAATTTATTAGACAACTAATTCACCCCCCCCCCTCTCAGTTGTCTCTGGGACCTAACATGGGGAAGAATCCACCCCCAAGACACTCACCATAAATCTTTCAAGAAAATGATCCAATTGAGAAGCAATTCTCTTTGGGTCAAATTCTGGCAAAATACAAAAAAATGGGCGCACCTTAGGGTGTCTCAGGGCTGTTTGAGCTAATGGAGTATCAAGTGTGAGCTATTGGTATTAAGAGAGTCTACTTGATGTGTATTTCTTGTTGAAACTAGTGGAAACAAATAGGGATTCAAAAAGATCCTATTGAAAATACACTCATTGTTTAGATTATGCAACTATCCTTTTACTTGCTACTGTGTTTTCAGATCATTTTCAGAAGATCATCCATCATAAACACATAATTTTCTCAAATACAAGTCAAAATTATAAAAATCTGCCCAAATCAGGGCATCTTAGCATATTAAAATATCATCTTAGCACATACTACTCATTTAGTAGCGCTCGAGAGTCAATCATTAGTGCATCTATATTAAATGATAGCATATGAGTCCCAGAACAATTTTCAAAATTTCAATAATTAGAAAAATACCAGTTAGTGCATAGGCAACAAATATTAGCACATTGGAAGGACAAATTAGAGCATTGATAGATCAGAGTAGCTCATTTAACTCATCATCTAGTGCTTACCCTGCATGTTTTAGCGCATCATCATAAAATTTGTCTCAGATAAAGAGCAAGTTATCAACATTTTTAGAAAATTGACATCATTTTTAGATACCCTTTTAGTTGTTTTGTCAGATCCAAATATCACATACAAGATTTCTTTAGGAAAAATCAGAGGATATTAACCAATGATCTAAGTTTCAATGTTAAACCAAAATCAACATCAAATACTTAGCTAGATTATCCAACTTGGTCAAAACAATCTAGTTTCTAAATCGAGATATATCATCCTTCATCAGGAAACTTCATCACATATTTTGACATACTTAGTCATATCAATAGGGGAATATCAAAACCCTCTATTCAAATTAGTAGGGTTGGATATCAAAATAAAATATTTGTTCTCAAACCAACCTATCCAAAATAGGAACTTTGATCACTTGTATGACCATCCCTCAATACTTAAAGAAGAAGAATCTCCATCAAAATATTACCTTGAAAAGGAAAGAGCCTAGTCAAAAGAAGAGCTTGGCAAAAAGGAAGTTTCTCTACATAAACAACAAACTTTTGCTAAAACATTGCACATTCCTACACTATTTCCTTAACTATCTACATGATCAAGGAACTGAGTTTGACAAGGAATCCTTAAAAATATGTTCCTTCTCACAAAGGTTGACACTATCACAACATATCAACAAAGGAGGAAAGAAAAATTTGGCTTACCTACTAGAAGATCCAATCACTTATTGAGCTACAAATTAATATTTCACATGCCACTTGTAACTCGAGATAAAAAAATGTAGAGAACAAGAATTACAATCACAATTGATCATGGGACATAGAAGAACAGACCCCTTCTTTGATGCTGGTGAATATGAATTAACTGAGGAACTAATTCAAACAGCTCAAGAAAACCCTGGTTTTTTAGAAACTCGTAGAAAAACTCATTGAATCTGACAAGAAAAAATACTTTCTCATGCTAGCAAGCAAAGGTGTTAAGATCCCTACAAATTTTGATATGGATCATCTAGCCCAACAAAATCATGAAACAAGATAGGATCCAAGAATATTCAACTATGATACCAATGACCAGGATAATAATGAGTAACCAAGAACACATCATGAACCAAGAGAAGAGATAGGAGCACATAACCATAATAACCAGGATGATAACAAGCCTTTAGGTGCATTAACACAACAAATCTAAGCTCTTCAACAACAGATGCAAGACATGCAACAAGGAACAACAAAAATATATTCCTTGGAGAATATTTGCCACTACCCTTTTAACAAAAGCTTGAACATGATACCATTTCCACGTAATTGCAAAATTCCCAAATATGACAAGTACAATGGCACAACTGACCCCTAAGATCATGTAAAGGAATTTTGCACCATGAGTTTGGAATTCGCACATAATGACACCTATATGATGAGATTTTTTCCAAGAAGTCTAGGTGGACAAACCATGGAATGGCTCTCAAAACTCACACCAACCCTAAAATCATTTGAAGAGCTAGTAAAAAAATCCATGTCATAATACTCTTACAATATCCAAGATGAGATATCCATGCTTGATCTTTGCAATATCAAACAGAAAAACAATGAACCATTCATGACATTCCTATAACAATGGATCCAGTTGATTTCTAGATACCTCCACATAGTACTTGAAAAGGAAAGGATGGATATCTTTATGGACAATCTTAGTAGGGAAATGAGTGATCGACTCCAATTTCAATGTCCACCTTGTTTTCAGAACATGATTGATAATGGTATAAGATAGAATAATCCTTGATCAAAAGGGGAATCTTGAGATTCTCTAAGAAAGGCACAAATGTTTCAAACAATTACAACAAGAATAATAATAACACCAACAACAACACTGACAAATCCAAATTCTCAATGAGAAACAAGAACATAGTCAATGATGGTATATTCGACCTTCATAACGTAAAAAAAAAACAACCAGTGTTGAACTTATTGGGGAACTATATTGGTCAACAATGCAAACAACAAACCAAAACCATCCCCTACACCATATCGAAGGAAATTCACACCTTTGGGACAATCACTTGAATCATCTTTCAAAGATATTTTTGCAAACAAACTTATCACATTTCCAAATACAAGATATTTTGGACCAAAAGTCAAACCATCATGGTGGAATGACACACATCATTGTGAGTATCATTGAAGCAAAGGTCATCAAACAAATGATTGCCTAAGGTTAAAGAACTTAGTTCAAGGTTTACTAGTCAAAGGTGATATAACAATGGATGGACATAGAACCAATGATGATCATGAAGCATTCAAGAATCCCCTCCCCAATTATGATAAGGGAAGATCATCATTCTTAAACAACAGGGGGGTCCATATAAAACATCTATACAACATCATCAATCACATCTCAGTGTATGACAATCAAATCAATATCATTAAAATAAAGGATAAGCAACAGAAAGCCTCAGTAAATGTAACTAGTACACGGGCCCAATCCAAGTATGTATTGAAAGGAAACACTTCCAAAGTGTCCACTCCTCCGAAAGAGAAATATAGCCTAGTAGACCAATTGTAGAAAAGACCAGTCCACATATAAATATTATAGCTTCTCAAAATCTCACCAACACATAAGGATATTCTAGAGAAAGCTCTTGTTGGTCAACACTACGGTTCCAAACAACCTGGATATTGATTGATTCCAATCCATGGTGGGACATTTAATCATGCCTCATAATCTATCCTTTTCTAAACATGATAACATCTCTTTAAGTTATCCGCATAATACTTCACTCCATATTGAAGTCCTTGTCGATAAACATCGAGTGAAATAGATATTAATAGATGGAGGAGCCAGTCTAAATATTTGTACTCTAAAACTTATCCATGCATTGGGATTCTCAAAAACAACCATTGATCCTAAGAAAAAGATAACAATAAAAGCATATGATGATGAATAAAGAGGTATTACCTATTCAAGTAGGACTAGTTCAAAGGGACACTTTCTCAAGTCTTGGATATATAATTGTCTTACAACATACTCTTAGGTCATCCTTGGATCCATGAAATGCAGGAAATACCTTATACATACCACCAGTTCCTAAAATTTCCATATAATGGACAAGAAATTTCCATCTCAGCAGACACTAATCCTTTTCAATATTGCAGTAATCTCAAAGCAACTCAAAATGTTCTTGTACCACACAATAGGGAAGCTCTGGCTTCCACATCATCAAATAGTGAAGACCAACTCGAATCTCTATCCATAAATTTTGAGAAAAATATGAAGTTAAAGGAAAAAGGCATGGGAGAATACTCTTTTGAGCCATCCTCATGTCTATACAAATAACCAATTTCACCAAGGTCTCATGGACAACCATCAACATCCAAGTAAAAATATTCATAACCCATCAAACTCTTTGATGGTATGTTTATTCAAGCAAGAACACTAGCATATGAAATAGAAGACAAGGATGTCTTGAGCTAGTTATACAAGGATGATGAGGACACACGAGTAGCAATGGTAAGTGTCACAATCCCAACATAACAATATGGCAATAGATTTAGAATCATGCAAAGGATGGGATACATAGGAAAAGGTCCTACTGGCAAAAGAAAAGAAGGTATTATAGAACCCATACATCTTCCTACTCAAAGTGCTAAAGATAAATCAGGCTTAGGCTTTGGTCAAGATATTCTAGTCCACAGGCAACAAACAAATCAGCAACAACATAAACAACAAAAGTCCACATGGCAACAAAATTGACAACAAGAATTTGCATGATGATGACAACAAAAAAAGGAAATAGAACAACAACAACAACAACAACAAAAATCAATCCAAGAATGGCAAGAGGAGGAATGTGCATAATGACAAAAAGAATTTGCCATTAGGAAAGAAGAAGCGACTCAAAATTTCAATGAGAAGATGTAGTTCACACCTCTACGCCCATAATATGTGAAGGAGAATGATCGAGATCTTGATCATTTCAATTTGGACCACAACATATCTATGATGCTAGTGAGAATGAGCAGATACGATATGAGATGGACAATCTTGAGGAGAGTACCATCATAGGCCTTGATATCATTAATAAATTTTACACTTCTATCATGACCTTTACAGTTGTCTACCTTAATCCCTCTAACGATTACCTGTTGGCATTTGCATGAAGATTTCATTAATGATATATTATGTTGTCATTGATGTCAATTGAACCGGTGATGGTATTTATGATATTGCTAATATTGTTGTTGTTATTGATATTGTCTTGTAACCGGTAGGAAGAACTTTGAGGAAGATGTTGTAAACCGATATGTAAGTTTGTGAGTTGAACTGGTAAACCTGTGTACAAGGTTAAACCCTACTAGTTGTTTGTGTTAAACCCTAACCAATCAAGTTTGTTGGTTTAAGATATAATGATGAGTGGTAATGATAGTGACACATGTGATCATTGTATGAGGATAAGCTCAAATTGTTTTGGTGCATTTGTTTGATTGTCTAGGGAATGAGCAATGTGGATTGCATCTAATGCATACCACATGATGAGTTACAAGTCTGATGAAGCAGTGATCATGGAGTGGTTGGAATTTTCTTGAAGAATGTTTATAGATTGCTATGTAAATCCAACGGTCACACTTGAACCAATTTGTTTGTAATCTCTATGACACAATTAGGTTTTTGTTGTGTTACCAACCTAAGTGATTTGTATTTAAGGTCGATGAAGTTGTTTGTAAAGTAGTTGGCAAAGTGTTGGCTGAAATTAGTTGAGTGTGTGGTTGCCTAACCGAAGAATGGATCTACAGTTTGAGTAAAGGCATATTGAAGCTTAAAAGGATGTGATCAAGTAAATGTAGTGCTATTTAGACAGATCAAGAAAAGCTATTGTTTTCAAACAATTATAGCAGAATTGAAATCCCCTAACTGGGTAAGCTCTAACAAGGTGGCCCACTAGCTTGGATTCTCAAATCCTTTACCGAGGTTACTCCTAATAGGGTATTTTATTTTCATCAAGGAATTAGGTAAATCCCTTAACCTGGTGATTCCTAAAAAGATCAGTTCTTAACAAGACTTATTGTAAAAGATTTAACAAGTTTGGCTCCTAATAGGGCGAACTTCAGAAGAGTTCAAATAGCTATCTTATGAGTCTCATATCATTATAGTTTTTACCTATTTGGGTTTTCCACGTATAAACATTTGTGTCATGTGGTGAATGTTTTTGTGGTTATGATCTTATTTATTGATTTGATTGACTACTTAACTATTATGATAAGGCATGACAACTAAAAGCATTGAGAGATTGAGTATGTTGATATATGATTAAGCATTTGGATGTTTATAAGATTAAAGTTGTTTACTGTTAAGCTGTTATAACAGTTAACTGGTTGATGTTGAGTATTCTTAAGAGTATTGATCTTGATAGTGAAGATTTACTTTATGTGATTGAGTTTGAGATTGGTAAGTTTGTATTAGTTTTTTAGTTTACTGATTCACCCCCCCTCTCAGTAATCTACCAGATACTTATTCTTTCATTATACCATCAATTGGTATCAGAGCATCTTAGGTCCTCTTAAATCTAAAAGCCTAATAGCTTTAGGAAAAGATCTTGTAGATCATGATGAAGAAGGAAGGTCTGAAGTTCAACAAAGATAACTATAGGATATGGAGCGACAGAATGAAGATTTACATTAAGAGTCTGGGAAGTCAGTATTAGGATCATGTAGAAACTCAGTATGTTACACCTACTGGAACTCTAACTGATGATTAGAAGAAAGAACAACTAGAAAATCATCAAGCATTGGAGGCTATTATCAGTTCCCTGTCTGATGCTGAATATGTAGATGTTCATGTTCTTGAAACTGCATATGAAGTATGGAAAAAACTTGAAGAGATTTATAGCGGTGATGAACATGTTAAGATTGCTAAAGAGGAGAGCCTAAGAGGAAAGTTTGATGACATGAGAATATCCAGCAGTATGGTCAAAGGGTAAAATAGATAGTTGGTGAAATAAAGAGTGCAGGAGGGAAAGTGGAAGATGTCATAGTGATCAGTAAGGTACTAAGAACCCTGCTATCGGTCTAGGCTATCTGAGTGGTAGCTATTCAGGAGCTGAAGTCCATTGACAAAACTAAGGTAACTCTTGACTCTATCATTGGAAAACTTATTGCTTTTGAATTAAATGGTTATGATAGTAGTTTACAGAAATCTGAATCTGCATTCAGAGCTTCTGTCTCTAACACATATGTGAGAAAAAGTAGAGATACTTGTTATGGTTATCAATCTAGATCCAGCATAGATGTTGATGATAAAGACAGCTTAGTGGAGCTTGAAGCATTGTTGACAAAGTCGCTACCTAGAGCCATTGGTAAATATAGAGGTAAACTACCTTTAAAATGTTTTGCATGCAACAAGATTGGTCATATAACGGCTAACTGTCCTACTGGTGAAAATGAATACAAGATAGACAAATTCAAGAAGCATAAGGGCAAAGGCAAGAGAGATTGTCTTATAGCAGTTGATAGTGGTATCACTGATGAAGAATCTGATGATGATGCTAGTGAAGATATTGTGTTTATAGCTATTAAGGAAGAGATATCAGATCAGAAGGCACTAGTGTCTAGGATGGATAACTCTGATGATTGGATTATTGATAGTGGTTGTTCACATCACATGACCGGTGATTAGAGCAAATTTCTTTCCTTGAAGGAATTTGATGGCAGTGTTGTCAAATTTGGAAATGGCTCACCCTGTATGGTTAAAGGTAAGGGAGTTATTTCTCTTAATGGGAAGAGTAGTGTTGAAGATGTCTATTGGGTTGAAGGTCTAAAGCACAATCTTCTGAGTGTGGCACAACTTAATGACAGAGGATACCCACTGGAGCTTAGAAATGGTATGTGCAAAATCTTTGACAACAAAGGTGAATTGATTGCAACCAAGAAACAAACTAGAGGTAATCTATTTCATCTTAATCCTAAAGTTAGCTACTATTTGATTGCAAAGATAGATGATAGTTGGCTTTGGCATAGGAGATTTTGTTATATAAACTTTGATAACATTGTTAAAGTGAGCAAATCCAATATAGTAAGAGGTCTACCTCAACTAGACAAATAGGTTAATGCTCTTTGTAAAGAATGTCAGTTAGGAAAGATAACTTCTTCAACTTTCAAGAGCAAGTCCTTAGTAAAGCACTTGTTAGTTTTGGTTCATACAGATCTATGTGGACCAATAAGTACAAGAAGCATTCAAGGTGACATATATTTCATTATCTTCAGTGATGATTGTTCAAGGATGATGTGGGTCACATTCTTGAAGGATAAGATTGAAGCTTTTGGTAAGTTCAAAGCATTCAAGGCCTTAGGTGAGAAAGAGAGTGCCAAAAAGATAAAATGTCTGTGAACGGATCAAGGCGGTGAATTTACTTCTAAGGAATTCACTAAGTATTGTGATGAGAATGGTGTCAAGCGATATCTTTCTGCACCAATGACACCACATCAGAATGGTATCATAGAGAGGAACAACCGATCAGTGGTTGAAGCTGCTAGGACAATGTTGATACAAGGAGATGTAGCAAAAACATTTTGGAAAGAATCTATTAGTACAACTATCTACACAATGAACCGAGTTCTAGTGAAAAGAGGTAAGGACAAGACCCCTTATGAATATTGGTATGGAAGATCACTTGATGTTATCTATTTTAAGATATTTGGTAGCAAATGTTTTATTAAATGAGGTGATTACACTAGCAAGTTTGAAGCTAAGAGTGATGAAGGCATATTTCTTGGCTATTCCACCAAGAGTAAGGCCTATAAATGCTTCAACAACCGGACACAAAGGATTGTTGAGAGTGCTGATGTTTGAGTAGATGAATTTCTTGAAGTATCAGAAAGAACTAGTTCAGAGAAAAAGGATGAAGATTCCTGCATTTTGCTTTTGAAACTTGAATAAATCAGAAACCGATAAAGAAAATTATGATGCACCTGTTCAACTAGAACAAATAAATTCAGAAGAAGATGAACCTGAAGAGAATGATCATGTTATTCCTAAGTATGTGAGACTGAACCACAGTCATGATCAGATTATTGGGGATAATGATGTTGGAGTACTAACTAGAATAAGAGATCTCCACCATTGAACCTAGAAGTGCTAAGGAGGCATTTGGTGATGATTATTGGGTTAAAGCTATGGAGGAGGAATTGGATCAAATTGAGAAGGACAACACTTAGACCCTCGTACCTCGACCAGTGAACAAGAATGTTATAGGTACTAAATGGGTATTCAGAAACAAGTTAAATGAAGATGGTGTTGTAGTTCGCAACAAGGCAATATTAGTTTGAAAGGGTTATGCTCAAGAAGAAAGAGAAGATTATGGCAAAACTTTTGCACTAGTAGCAAGACTAGAAGGTGTTAAAAATTTACTTGCATTTGCAGCCCATGAGAAGTTCAAGGTATACCAGATGGATGTTAAGTCTGCATTTTTTAATGGGATATTGGAAGAAGAGGTATGCATAGAGCAACCAGATGGTTATGCATTGACTGATGAGAAAGACACAGTATACAAATTGCATACAACTTTGTATGGATTAAAGTAGGCATCCAAAGCATGGTATGCACGACTTCATACACATCTAATGAAGATAGGCTTTGCAAGAACTAGTGGTGATAGTAATATTTATCTCAAGTCTGAAGGAGATGAAATACTGGTCAATGAAGTATTTGTTGATGATATTATTTTTGGAGGTAATGATGTCATGAGCAACAGTTTTGCAGATGAAATGAAAAATGAGTTCGAGATGTCTTTAGTAGGGGATATAAAAAATTTCGTAGGTTTGCATATACAACAAATGAAGAATGGTATTTTCATTTCTCAATCTAAGTATGTGAAAGAGGTTTTGAAGACTTTTGGCATGAGTGACTGTAAACTAGTTGGAACACCAATGGTTACAGGTTGTAAGTTGTCCAAGGAAGATGAATCTAAGTCTATTGATGAAAAGGAATATAGGTCAATGATTGGAAAATTACACTATGTTGTTCATAGTAGACCGGATATTGCCCATGCGGTTGGTATAGTTGCAAGATTCTTGAAGAATCCAAAGGAAGCACATTTGATAGAAACCAAGAGAATTTTTAGGTAGCTGAAAGGTACTGTTGACTATGGATTATGGTATCCATATGGAGGAAACTTTGATTTGAAGGCATACACAGATGTTGATTGGGCAAGAAATGTTGATGACAGGAAAAGCATTACTAGTGAAGCATTCTTTCTAGGAGGAAGGCTTTTTTCATGGAGTAGTAAGAAGTGGAGTTGTACTTCACAATATACTATTTAAGCTGAGTATGTTGCAACTTATATGAATTGTACACAAGATATTTGGATGAGGCACATTTTGGAAGGTTTTAAGATGAAGATCTCAGAACCTATAAAGATTTTATTTGATAATACAAGTGCCATAAATATTTCTAAGAATCTTGGTTTGCACGCACGAACCAAGCACATTGAATTGAAGTATCACTTCTTAAGGGAAAAAATTCAAAGTAAAGATGTTATCTTAGAGCATGTTTCTACCTTTGCCTAAGACCACTTTTGAGTATCTTTGAAGTTAGTTGGGGGTTGTCCCTCTTCATGAAGTTAGTTGAGCATGATGCTGATTGCCTCAGTCTCTGAATCACTTGCAGAATTTTACATGGATTGATGAATAAGTGGATGTATTCCACAGGGGGAGCATCAAGTTGCAGTATGTTGTTGATGCACAGTGAAAATTTGCAATTACATTTTTTACTTTCAATTTGGCATTGTTGTCAAAGGGGAGAAGAATTATGTGATTAGGAGAAGAATTATGTGATTGGCAAAGGGAAACCAGCGATAGGCTAAAGATAGATAGAGCATGGTGAATACTTGGTAATGTAAACTAGGATTCCTATTCACCAATAAAAACAATAATCAAAGGCGTTGATATTTGTATTTCCATCAATGCCAAAGGGGTAGATTGTTGGAATTTGCATGAAGATTGCACTAATGATATGTTATATTGTCATTGATGTCAATTGAACTGGTGATGGTATTTATGATATTGCTGATATTTTTGTTGTTATTGATATTGTCTTGTAACTAGTAGGAAGAAATCTGAGGAAGATGTTGTAAACCAGTATGTAAGTTTGTGAGTTGAACTGGTAAACCAATGTATATGGTTAAACCATTTCTATGTTATGTAATCGGTAACCCCTACCAGTTGTTTTTGTTAAACCCTAACCGATCAAGTTTGTTGGTTTAAGATCTAAGGATGAGCGGTAATGATAGTGACATGTGTGATCATTGTATGAGGTTAAGTTTAGATTATTTTGGCATGTTTGTTTGATTATCTAGGGAATGAGAAAAGTGGATTGCATCTAATGCATAGCGTATGATGAGTTACAAGTCCAATGAAGTGGTGATCATGGAGTAGTTGGAATTTTCTTGAAGAATGTGTATAGATTGCACTGTAAATCCAATGGTCACACTTGAACCAATTTGTTTGTAATCTCTATGACAGAATTAGGTTTTTGTTGTGTTACCAACCTAAGTGATTTGTATTTAAGGTCGATGAAGTTGTTTGTAAAGTAGTTGGCAAAGTGTTGGCTGAAATTAGTTGAGTGTGTGGTTGCCTAACCAAAGAATGGATCTACAGTTTGACTAAAGGCATATTGAAGCTTAAAAGCATGTGATCAAGTAAATGTAGTGCTATTTAGACAGATCAAGAAAAGCTGTTGTTTTCAAACAATTATAGCAGAATTGAAATCCCCTAACTCGGTAAGCTCTAACAAGGTGGTCCACTAGCTTGGATTCTCAAATCCTCTACCGAGGTTACTCCTAATAGGGCATTTTATTTTCATCAAGGAATTAGGTAAATCCCTTAACCTGGTGATTCCTAAAAAGACCAGTTCTTAACAGGACTTATTGTAAAAGATTTAACAAGTTTGGCTCCTAATAGGGCGAACTTCAGAAGAGTTCAAATAGCTATCTTATGAGTCTCATATCATTATAGTTTTTACCTATTTGGGTTTTCCACGTATAAACATTTGTGTCATGTGGTGAATGTTTTTGTGGTTATGATCTTATTTATTGATTTGATTGACTACTTAACTATTCTGATAAGGCATGACAACTAAAAGCATTGAGAGATTGAGTATGTTGATATATGATTAAGCATTTGGATGTTTATAAGATTAAAGTTGTTTACTGTTAAGTTGTTATAACAGTTAACTGGTTGATGTTGAGTATTCTTAAGAGTATTGATCTTGATAGTGAAGATTTACTTTATGTGATTGAGTTTGAGATTGGTAAGTTTGTATTAGTTTTTTAGTTTACTGATTCACCCCCCCTCTCAGTAATCTACCAGATACTTATTCTTTCATTATACCATCAATTGGTATCAGAGCATCTTAGGTCCTCTTAAATCTAAAAGCCTAATAGCTTTAGGAAAAGATATTGTAGATCATGATGAAGAAGGAAGGTCTGAAGTTCAACAAAGATAACTATAGGATATGGAGTGATAGAATGAAGATTTACATTAAGAGTCTGGGAAGTCAGTATTGGGATCATGTAGAAACTCAGTTACACCTACTGGAACTCTAACTGATGATCAGAAGAAAGAACAACTAGAAAATCATCAAGCATTGGAGGCTATTATCAGTTCCCTATCTGATGCTGAATATGTAGATGTTCATGTTCTTGAAACTGCATATGAAGTATGGAAAAAACTTGAAGAGATTTATAGCGGTGATGAACATGTTAAGATTGCTAAAGAGGAGAGCCTAAGAGGAAAGTTTGATGACATGAGAATGTCTGAAGGTGAGAATATCCAGCAGTATGGTCAAAGGGTAAAATAGATAGTTGGTGAAATAAAGAGTGCAGGAGGGAAAGTGGAAGATGCCATAGTGATCAGTAAGGTACTGAGAACCCTACTACTGGTCTATGTTATTCGAGTTGTAGCTATTCAAGAGCTGAAGTCCATTGGCAAAACTAAGGTAACTCTTGACTCTATCATTGGCAAACTTATTGCTTTTGAATTAAACAGTTATGATTGTAGTGTACAAAAATCAGAATCTCCATTCACAACTTTTGTCTCTAACACATCTATGAGAAAAAGTAGAGATACTTTTCATGGTTATGAATCTAGATGCAGCAGAGATGTTGATACTGAAGACAACTTAGTGGAGCTTGAAGCATTGTTGGCAAAGTGACTGCCTAGAGCCACTAGTAAATATAGACCTAAACTACCTTTAAAATATTTTGCATGCAACAAGATTGGTCATATAGCAGCTAATTGTCCTAATGGTGAAAATGAATACAAGAGAGACAAATTCAAGAAGCGTAAGGGAAAAGGCAAGAGAGATTGTCTTATAGCGGTTGATAGTGGTATCCCTGATGAATAATTTGATAATGATGCTAATGAAGATATTGTGTTTGTAGTTATTAAGGAAGAGATATAAGATTAGAAGGTACTAGTGTCTAGCATGGATAGCTCTAATGATTGGATCATTGATAGTGGTTGTTCACATCACATGACGAGTGATCAGAGCAAATTTCTTTCGTTGAAGGAATTTGATGATGGCGTTGTCAGATTTGGCAATGACTCACCCTGTATGGTTAAAGGTAAGGGAGCTATTTCTCTTAATGGGAAGAGTAGTGCTGATGATGTCTATTGGGGTGAAATTCTAAAGCACAATCTTCTGAGTGTGGCACAACTTAATGATAGAGGATACCCACTGCAGCTTAGAAATGGTATGTGCAAAATCTTTGACAACAAAGGTGAATTGATTGAAACCAGGAAACAAACTAGAGGTAATCTATTTCATATTAATCCTAAAGTAGCTACTGTTTGATTGCAAAGATAGATGATAGCTGGATTTGGCATAGAAGATTTTGTCATATAAAATTTGATAACATTGTTAAAGTGAGCAAGTCCAAGATAGTAGGAGGTTTGCCTCAGCTAGACAAACATGTTAATGCTCTTTGTAAAGAATGTCAGTTAGGAAAAATGATTTCTTCAACTTTCAAGAGCAAGTCCTTCTTAATAGAGAACTTGTTAGATTTGGTGAAATTCAATGGTAAAATCCTCTTTGAGGTGTTGACAGATGAAAGACTTGACACTCTTCTTGAGAACTATCAGGAGAGATCACCAATATTGATTGAGCCAACACAATCAATAAATATTGACACAATAGAGATATAAAAGACTTTACATCTGGCTGCATCCTTAACAGATCAAGAGAAACATAATTTCACAAGGTTTTTCAAAGAGAAAAAAATCAACTTAGCTTGGTCCTATGCAGATATACTGGGGATAGATCCATATTTCATCATGCATCACTTATCCATAGCTATAGGGGCTAAGAATTTCAAGAAAAATCTAAGAAAAATGAATCCACATGTGGCACTACTGGTCAAAATAGAACTCAAGAAACCATTAGATGTTTGTTTCATCTGACCAATCAACTATGCGGAGTGGATCTCCAACATAGTACCTATTTCCAAACCAGAATATGCACCAACTTTAGGAATTTGACCAAGGCTTGCCCTAAGGATGATTTTCCTTTACCCAACATTGACACAATTGTAGATCTAACAACAAGACATACTATGTTATCACTTATGGACAGTTTCTTGGGCTACACTCAAATCAAAATAGCACTAGAGGACCAAGATAAAACAACATTTACATGTCCATGGGGTACTTACTATTGGAATGCCATGCCTTTCATCATGAAGAAAGAAGGAGTGACCTATCAATGAGAAATGACCATAAGCTTTCATTACATAATGAACACATTCACGATGGACTATGTAGATAACCTAGTAGCCAAATCATTTACAAGAGGACATCTAGAAACTCTAGACAAATTCTTTCACCGACTAGAACAATTCAATGTACGGTTGAATCCTAAAAAGTGTATTGAAAGTAACATTTGACAAACTTTTGGGATATGTAGTGTCATACAAGGGAATCAAGGTAGACCCCATGAAAGTATATGAAATCATCGAGATGTCACCTCCTAGAAATATTAGTCATTTAAGATCTCTACAGGGATGACTACAATCCATCAGAAGATTCATTGCTCAACTCGCTAACAAGTGCCTCCCTTTCACTCAACTACTCCATAAAAATGTTCCTTTCAGATGGGAGGACAAATGTGCATAATCATTCCACTAATTAAAGCAGTACCCAATGAATCCACCTATATTGGTACCACCAATAGCAGACAAACCTCTACTTCTGTACATATAAGCCACATAGGTATCTTTAGGAGCTTTATTAGCACAAGAGGATTCAACAGGAAAAGAAAGAGCAATCTACTACACTAGTAGACCATTGAATGGATATGACATCAACTATATCTTCATTGAAAAATCTTATTTAGTTGTGGTGTTCACCTCTCAAAAGTTTCAACACTATATGTGTAATGCCCCTACCCTAGTCGGCCTTGTAAAACCCGTTTGACCTTGCTTGACTTCCTACGTGGCATTCTTGAATGGTGGATTTACCGTTATGTAATGTTGAAGATTAGACTATATGAATATTGCGCGTACCTATTATTGTGTTTTTGCATTGATTCTTGTGTAAATTTAATTGTTCTCTAATTCTTATTGTAAATCTTGAGCTAACGCCTTCATTGAATATATATATATATATGCTTGCGTGACTCATGGGTGCAGGAGATTGCAAGTACTATACTGCCTAGGTGCGGGGCTCATCTCCATTGGGATTCGTAGGGTTGAGTATACCTCCTTCATCCTTAAGATTTGGATTAGGTGGTCATAAAACTCTCGTCTTGCCTTAGCCATGATCAGGTGAGCATCGTGTGTGGTTCGTAGGGTTCCTTTGTCATTTGGGTTGCGTGTCGTGTGATTGGTGGACTTTCTTGGTTTGTGTGCCTTGCATGTGGTAAATGGAGTACGTTATCCTAAGTATTTAATTCCAATTAATGTGTGGATGTATGCATTTGTAATTGAGAAATTTAAAATAGATAGTTTTCTTTTATATGATTAATCGTTAATTTAAGAGATCACTTTATTTATATTTGTAGCAAGCTTAAGTATGTAATTTGAATTAATGTATTCATTTACGCATTAGTAGTTGAGAAATCAAAATAAATAGGTTTCTTTTAGGTGATTAATCATTAATTAAAAGGATCGCTTTATTTATGTTGTAGCGAATTTAATTTAATGGTTAATTTTAAATAATGAATTTAATTAGTTTATGCATTTTTTAAAAAAAGGAAATATTTAAAGTTATTTGAAATGTAATTAATTTAACCACTTTTGCATTTTGGAAAAGAAAGGGTGAATTTTATTATTTAAAGAAAATCATTTTTAATTTGTAAAGTTTGATATAGTGTAAAAGATTGATTTTGGAAATTAATTTAATTTAAATACTTTACCCTTGTCAATAGTTCGAAATATAAATGTTGGCTTAATTAATCTTGAGAAATTAAAATTAAGATTAAATAAGAGAGAAGTATATTAATTAGAAAATCAAGTTAAATTAATTTAATAGTTGAAAAGAATTATTATTTCTTTTTATTTTAAAAGGGCTTAAATTTCGAAATTAGAAATTAGGTCAAAATTGGCTCCCATTTAACCTAGGCTGAAAAATATTTTGGGGGTTGTTGAATTTTTGGAAAAGAAAAATATGGGGATGGAGATTTGGGGATTTTGGCAAAGATGGATTTCTACAGTTGTAGGTTGGGGGCTCTTCTTCGAATCTTACCAGGAATGCTAAAGAGGTAGGATCCCGGTTTTTCCCTTTTGTTTCTTTGCTAAATTAAAATAAAAATGGTATTTGGTGGATCTTCATGAAATGCTAGTTTAAAAATATCCATGAATGCTCTTAAAATTTGAATATTAGTTGTGAATATTGTTTGTTTTTGGGTTCAAGAATGTTTAAATGGTTTCGTGTTTGAGCAAATCTTGTTATCTAAAAGCTATTGGTTTTTTGGGAAAATCATGAACTTGATGGGAAAATTTCCCCATTTTATTGTTTTGAACATTCTGGAAAAATATATATATATCTGTTACTGTGAATGAATGAGATTTGGGTTTTTGAGAAATGACAGAAAATGCTGTTTTAGAATGTCAACAATATCTCCAAATTTACAAACTGCATTTCTACGAAATTTTTTGGGTTTCTTCGTGACTTTGCATTATAACTTCTGTATAAATTTCGTAAAATTAAAGTTTTGTTTTTTTGAGAAATGACAGAAACTGTGTGGCTATTAAAACAAAATTTATTTATTTTATTAAATTTAAATTTTGATTTAAAAAAAATAAAAAAAAATAAAATGTTTTAATGTTATTAAATTTTAATTAATATATGTTATTAGTTATATATTATATATTAATTATTAATTAATGTATAGATTTAAATATATGTTAATTGTGATCATTTTTATAATAATATATATTAATAAATATATATTAATTGTTGATTCCTAATTTGGAGTATACTTTCAAATGCATAATAATTATTGTTTAGTCATTGCTTTATTAATTTAGGCACGTATATACATAGAGAAGTATATGCTAATTCATACCTTTAGATCATGTATTTGTTTAGTATATGCAAGGGAATTATATTTTTATGGGTGATTTTTGAATGAAAATATAATTATTATTTGGTGATGTTTAAAACTAATATATCATCCAAGGATATATTATTTTCGGATTTTAATGTTATAGGTCATTTGGGAAATTTAGAAGTGGAATACTAAAGTTTAGGAGTAATTGGAAAATGAAATGTTTTATCATTGGATCTTTTTTTTAAAACTAAAATGAGATGCTATTAGAAATAATGAAAATTTAATAATGTACTGTTGGAAAAATTAGTAAGTTAATGATATCTCATTTGATAAAATAAATGGGTTAGTTTTACTCATCCTCGGCATTAGGAAATAGACAAATGGAAATATGACAAGTTTAATTTATTAGTATCCGCTTAATTTAAAGTGATGGCAAGACCCTGTTATGTTTGTTTAGACTCTGTCGTCCGTCTGGTTGCTTGTGTTTGGTCATAGTCGATCAAGTCCCTAGTTAGGGAACCGTCAAACAAGAGACCTTTGTAATTGCTCTTGATGTGTTCAGTTGGATCAACTTCTATGAAGGAATCATTTATGTATTTATTGACCGAAGTGGTCGTTGTATAGTGGTTGTGTTCGCCTATAAGGCAAGATGTAAATGACATGAAACTTATGTAACCTTAACTATATTAATTGCCAGAGGGGTCTTGCAGTTGAGTAGACCCAGAGATGTAGCCCTCTAGGGGTGAACTCCGAGATCATTTCTGTGTTATGTGATGCTTTTGTCTCTCTTGTTTCATTCTTAGTGCTAGTATGTATGGATGTATTTTGTAAGTGTGTAATGGGGATTAGATGAAGTTAAATTTAGAATGTAGGTACATAGTCCCCTTGTTAAACGTGGTAATTATGATCATAAAAGATTGTAGATATGAATATGAAAAGTATTTTGTTAATGTTAATGAAAAGAAGTAAGCATGGGAGGAAACTCACTAGGTTGCAATTAATGGATTAACTTGTCATAAAGCATGTAATTTGAATGTAATGAAAGGATAATACCTAAATTGGAATTAACTTGTCATAATACCTAAATTGTAAATCTAATGGATGAACCTCATTCAACTACTTACCGTATTATCTTAATAAATGAACATCGTCATGTTAGCTATAATTTCCTAAATTGGACGAATTTATTTAATGGGTTACGTTTTATTCTAAAACAAATAATCCTGACCAAATTAGTTTTATAATTAGATGAACTTGAATTGGTTATCCACATTATAACCTTAATAAATGAACTTCATCATAAAAGCTATAATTGAACTAAAATGGAAGCACTCATTTAGTTGTTTATATCTTAACCATAGCAAATGTATTTCTTCATATTAACTTTATTTTAACTAAAATGAGTGAACTCATTAAGTTAGTTATATTTTAATCCTAATGGATGATTGTCACTATGTTACTTACATTTTTAATCCTTAATGAACGAATCTCGTCTTATTAGCTATATTTTAATTAAAGGGATGATCTCATGTAGCTATATTACATTTTCACCTTAATGAATGAGCTTCATCGCTTAGGAATATTCTAACTACAATGGATGATTTCTTTTGGCTATTTACATTTTAATCATCTATAAATGAACTTCGATATAATATTTATATTGCATCTAAAATGAATGGTCTCGTCAAGTTAACCATACTTAAACCTTAATGGGTGAATTATTAAGTTAACTATGTTTTAACTTCATTGGGTAAAATCCCTCTTGTTAGCCGCTTCTGTGATCATAATAGATGAACGCTTCATAATCTCTATAATGTTAATTCACTGAACAAATCATATCCATGTTCCAAGTAATAACATGTAATTAAGTTATTCAGTTTAATTGGATCTAATGTCGTGAGTTGAGTTAGGTGTTAAGTTACGTAATCATGTTGGGAAACTCCTTAGGTTTGTTTAGTCTTCTGTTGTGTTATCTAAGCGTTAGATAACTCCAATGTATCTTAATGTTGTGACTTAATATTAACACAAAAAAAAAATATTTACACTCCATTTGAGTGTTTTTAACTTAAACCCTTCGGGGTTTCCTGGCAGGGCATTACAATATGCTAGCTCACACAATCAAGCTAATACAAAAAATAGACCCATTAAAGTATCTACTCAACAAAGCTTCTTTAATAGGAAGACTAGCTAAGTGGGTGATGATTTTGAGTGAATTTGGCATTCAGTACACAGACATAAGAGAAATCAAAGGTCAAGCTATAGCAGATCAGTTAGTAGGAGCACCATTACAGGACAATAATCCAATGCATGTTGAATTTCTTGACACAGATGTTCTCATAGTCACAACACAACCATGGGTCTTGTACTTTGATAGATCATATACAACATGGATCAGGTACCAACATCCTATTTTTCACTTCACAAGGACACACCATCCCACGATCTTATAGATTAATGTTCCCTTGCACAAATAAAATAGCTGAGTATGAAGCCCTAGTCAAAATAATCAAGGTGGCAGTAGTATGGAAGATCATGACATTATAGGTCTTTGGAGACTCCCAATTGGTCATCAATCAGGTCAATGATGAATATCAAGCAAAGGATGACAAGTTGATTCCATACAACAAAATGGTGGATGACTTCAAGAAAAAATTTATGGATATCAAATTCAAACAGATCCCCGGGTAGGATAACAAAGTTGTAGATGCCATGGAAACTATTGCCTCACTCCTACAAATACCAAAAAAAATAGAGTTGCTATGAGTTCCTAGTGGAGCAATTCTTTTTCCTTGCCCATGAAAATCCTGAATCCCAAGTCATATGCCACTTAGTTGATGCTGACTCACCACTCTATGGAAAGATCTATGCCTACCTAAAAGATACTATCCTTCTGCTAGATCTATCTAGAAACCAAAAACATAACTTTATACATCAAGAGGCTCATGATACCCTAACTGCTGATACACTTTATAGATGAGATCTTGATGGTACTCTCCTTTGGTGTCTTTATCGTAACGAATCTAAAAACACCTTACAAGAACTTCATGAAGGTATTTGTGGAACACATTTAAGTGGTCCTAATCTAGCTAAGAAACTTCTAAGGATGGGGTATTATTGGCTAGCCATACAAAAGGAATCCTACAAATTTTCTAGAAAATGCCCGAAATACCAAATCCATGGCAATATTATACATTCACTGGCATAGGAGCTGCAACCATTCACTACATCATGGCCTTTTTGTCAGTGGGAACTTGACCTCATGGGTAAGATTGATCCCTCCTCATCTAACGAACACAAGTTCATAATCATGGACACTGAGTATTTTACAAAATGGATTGAGGACGTTTCATTAACTACTGTTACCAACAAGCAAGTATATTCCTTCATCCTGAACTATCTTATTTATCGATATGACATCCCCAACTCCATTATCACTGATAATGGTAGACCCTTCAAAAATCAAGATGTGAAATAACTTTGCGATAGATTCCATAACCATCGTCACTTCTCTACACCTTATTATCCTCAAGGGAATGGCCAAGCAAAGGCTTCAAACAAAACCATTCTAAAAATCCTAAAGAAAATAGTGAACAATGTTGGTCGTGATTGGCATATTCAGTTGAATCCTATCTTATGGGCATACCAAAATAGAATCTGCATACCAACCAGAGCTACACCATACTCACTTGTATATGGATCAGAGGCCATTTTACCCATTGAGGTCAAAATACTATCAATTAGAGTATCTGGATTAATAGAGTAAACTGATTGCAAGAATTAGAGTTGTTGGATGAGCACCATCAACATGATTTTGATCACCTTAAAGCATACCAACAATGCATGTTCAAGAGTTGCAACCACAAAGTAAAACCAAGGGCATTTCAAATCAGCATGACTTGGTACTAAAGAAAAATCCCCACAATCAATAAGATCGAGAAAGGAAAGGCAAGTTTGAACCAAACTGGTTGGGTCCTTTCATCATCATATCAGCCTATGGAATGAGGGCATATCAGTTATCTACATCAGAAGGTTACTTTTTTGATGAACCTATCAATAATATCAATCTCAAGAATTTTTACACCTGAGTCGTCAAATGCACAGAAAAGCAAAAAAATTAAAAAAAAAGAGAAAAATACAAAAACATTATAAAAATAAAAAAGTGCAATAAAATCAAGTACTAAAAAACTTGGCAATAGGAATTATTTGTGATGGATCATCTCTTCTATATATTAGTAGATATATCATACCTTTTTTCATCCATATGATCTCAGCCAGTGACACAATGTACGAACCTACAAAGCTCTTTAACATGATTCAATCTTGGACACACTTAGCATAGTCACCGTCCTTGATTATCCAAATAGTTATCCACATCATATCTCACCATGCCTTGGTGATAAATGTACATATCCATTATTGAAGGTACTGTCTAAGGTTGGGGGCAAAATCTTGACCTCGCTAGGGGCAATTCAACTTTTGGGTTTAAAACAAGCAACAACTGCATGAACACAGACATATCTCGCAAACAAAGATCATGAAACTCAATGATGAGAATCAAAACATTTGAATCCAAATGAAAGACACCATCAAACAAATGAAAACACATTTCAAACCAATTGTCATAATTAACTTCAGGATTGATACATAACAAAACACGATGGATGATCTATTTTGAGTCATGGTTTTATTACTTTAGCATGAGATTTGACTGTTTGTATCTTGATTTTTGGATTGTCAGATATTCAAAGCAACTTAAGGATGTCTTGAACTAGAGAAGCAAGCAAGAAGTTTGATATTTTCTTTGTTTTCTATCTATGAGTTGATCATTAGTACTGTACAAATTTATCGCGAGACATGATTAGAAACATATCATTGAATACATTTTGCATTTGTATATACTCAACGGTCGACTCTTATCTATTTTACACAAATGGTAATTAGGTCATCTTGGTTCAAGTATACCTTGACGCTTGTGTAATTTTGCAATATCAAAATCCATGTAAGTTGTACTCATGTCATCATGGTTCAATTATACCATTGATGTTTGTACAACTTCCAACATTTCAGAAGCTCAGTGATGACAAAAAGAGCAAAAACAATTGACTAATGGAATGACAATGGTACATGCTTACACCTGCATGGTCAAAATAGATTGCATATCATTATCTGGGCATTTAGTTGCATATAATTTTAATCTTGGCATTTAATTGCATGCCATTTTAATTATTACATTAATTGCATATCATTATCATTAATTTTAAAAAACACTACATTTCATTACATACCATATAGATTGCATTTATCCTTCATAAAGCACTTATCCATTATCATTTTATCCACATATGCATTCATTCACATAGATGCACATCCATCATCACAATAGTAGATAAGTATCATTTATCCATAATATTAAGGGTATTTGCATCATAACATCATCATACATCCATACATCATATCAAAACATATAAGCATTCATCCATAGGAAAATACATCACATTGTACATCATCATAAATACATTATAAACTCATCATATAAGGATATATCACCTTCAAAACATATAGATCAAATCATCATAAAATAAAGCACACACCACATTAACATTATCTACATTCATAACCATAGAATCATATAGATATGCACATAAGCATCATCATTATAAAAACATACATGTCATCATATGTATTCATGAATAGGAATCATCACATATAGACATTTGTAAGCATATACATAAAATCATACCATCCATAAGCATCATCATCTAAAAACACATCATGTATAAGCATCACATGTGGAATCAAGAAAAATCGTTGTTGCATCTCATATAAATCTCAAATCAAGGTCAAATATATAAATGATATCATGTCTGTATATAAGATACGTCAAAAATATTGATCTATAATGGTACAATCAAGCATGACTGCCTCAAGATATAGAAGGTATCGCAACATTTTTGTCACCACCAGATGTCCCTACCCAAAGATCTCTACTAGGTGGGTCTCATTATAATGGCCATGTCACACCCCTAGTGTCGATCCTAGTGTGGCTTTATCCTAATCTAGTAGTAGCCACAGCTGCAAAGCTTAGTGCTCTATTCTCTCTAGGGACCAGATCCTCATATAATCACCTATAGTACTCGGCCTCTTTGGCTGAGTATTGGATCTCTCTCAAAGTGTCTCTAAGAGGGGCTCCAATTGTTTCTCTATCTAAGCTATCAGACAAGGCCTCTGCTCGACCGTGTTTCTCTAGTACAGTATCCCTCTCTGTCTGTAGCTAGGCAACCTATCTCTACTCTGCAACAATCTGGCTTTGCTGTTGTGCCACCTATAATGCCCTGATCTATGCATCTTGGTGTTGCAAGGGCACCCAAATCTGACTAGGAGCCTAAGAGGAGGTACGTGCTACCCTTGTCTGTGTAACTAGTGGAGGGAGGATCTCTGATCTCCTCCATATTTCTCTCCCTGTATCCCAGATAACCCTTGTACCCACTGCACCACCACCACCCTCTTCATCATCATCTCCCTCATCATCATCCCTACACCTCTTCCCTCCATGACCCTATGGTATATCCTCATCCTCATCATCAAAGGTTGGCATTGGCTCAGTTGGATCCGATAACCATGACACTGTGTGTGATATCCAAAAATGTGAATACTCTATTGTCATACCAGCATCAATAACCCAAGTGGTATAATCCAAAGTCTGTACACCTAGGCTCAGATACTACATCACCCCTGCATTGATCAAGATGGTGGGACTCCACTCTATCATATCCTGCTAGCGTTGGGCATATAAGAAAGATCCCTATGGTATACCCTATTATTGACCATACTATCAATATACTCGATTGTGTAAGAATCTCTCAATAATGAAAGGTGTCTGACCAATCAAATATTGTGATGCGAAAGTATATGGCATCTCTAGTGCATCCTCAATCCAGGCCTCACAATCTAGATATGGCCTCCAGATGACTTTATCCAAATCATCTAACACTCTATTCCAATACTCTAGCTTTCCCAACTTATGCTAGACAACAACACCTGTGTACCCAAATACATAAGGGAAACAAATTGGTTTGTCTCTATCTACTAGCGGTCTAGTAACCACTATGTGCTCCCAGGCCCACACTTGTATCAATGTCACCCCTACTAATAAGCTCATGCACTCTAGGTACACTACCTGATGAAGCTCTTTGTACAAATGAGCTAGCATGTATGAACCCCAAGAAAATCTCCTACCCTTCATCACCAGGTACTCCAACACTAATCCCCATCGCACTGCCAGTCTCTTCAACCTATGGTAGGGGCATAAGACTCCTCCAATAAAACTTGTTAGAACAGAAGGAAATGGTGCATACCTATCAGCGATCTCATACCCACTAATATTATCATCCTGGAACACTCATTGTAGTGCCTCAGTGTCACCCTCCTTAGTATGCTCGTACAGTAGTAAATCTTCAACAATAGAGATCCACAAAATCTTGTACATGTCCTCGGGCATCAACATTATCTTCCCTGTCACCAGATGGAAGGTGTTGGTGTTGCTATGCCACCACTCCACCAACACTATCAATAGAGACTGGTTAATCATATACTAGGGCATGTCAAGAAGAAAGGATAATCCACACCTCTCAATGATATCTCTATCATCCTGTGATAGCTGAGGGATTAGTCTCCATGTCTTCAGGAATCATTCTCAAGACTAAAGGACATCTAATCTCTCCTACGTATTGAAACCATATCAAGTTAAACAAAAATAAAATTGATCAAATTAAATCTATCAATCAAGATCATCTTAATCACAAAATAAAAACAACACCATATCAAAATCAACAAGCACCATATCAAGATCCAATAGACCCATATCCAAAATCGATCGAAATTGAATTACAGTTTAAAAAAATCATTGATCAAATCAAATCTATCAATCATGATCATCAATGACATCAAAGAATACAATATGAGCATCAACAAATCAATCCTCAATCTTAGACCCCTAACGTACAATGACAATATATCAGATTCATATCAAGATAAAAAAGAACCATATCAACAAATCATATCGGAGATCACAAAAAAAAAAATCAAGTTAGTCCATATCTCAAATCAACCTATCACACATCATATAAAAAATCAAACTATCAAGCAGTTCATATCAAAGACCCATAATGAGAGTCATATCGTAACCCCTATCAAGAAACTAGATCAATTCGACCCATATCGATGCCAATCAAATCAAGATGAATCATATCAAAGTTAAACATCAACTTAATGAAGCAAATTTTTCATCTCATAGTTGGACGTGCTAAAACACACCTTCAAAGTGCTAAACTTCCCTCTATGCACTAACAAAATATGAAAATACGTTAAAGTTCGAAGCACATGCACTAACTTAACCCTATGTGATAATCTTTAATGCCAAAGTGCTAACCTTTGGATCAAATGTGCTAAATCGACCTTATGTGCTAAATAATAGAGCACATACGCTAACTAATGATGCGTATGCGCTAATTTAAAGCCACCTGCTAACCTACCAGGCAGATGCGTTATCCTATCATGCAGATGCACTACTTCAAAACTCTAGCTATCTATGAGCTAAAATCTATTTTATATGCGCTAACCTATCACACCTATGCGCTAAAAGTAAACATCCGACGAAAAATAGGAAAAATATGACAAAAATAAGCAAAAACATACAAACACGCATGGATTGGTCACTTACTGATGGTCCACATGCGATGGGTTGCTGGTACCACCTGACACACTTGAATCGATGAGTGTGGTACAAAATTGACATCTTCTCATGAGAGCTAAAAATCACCAATTGCAAGAAGACAAGTGTGCAAATGAATCTTCTTTTTCACTTTTTACCTTTTTAAGGGGGTAAAAGGGAGGGTTATGTTAGGATAAATAGTGAACAACTGAGAGGGGAGGGGTGAATCAGTTATTGATAGATTATGCAACTTTAAGCACACAAAACCTTTTACTGGGATAGCAAATATATCAATTAAGCACAAACATAAACCATACACCAAATACCATGCATCGACAACACATAACACCAAGATTTGTACTTGGAAAACCCGGTAAAGGCAAAAACCATGGTGGGAAGCCTACCCACAGTCAGATAATGCTTCTATAGTAAGTATGTGATTACAATAAGGGGCCTACACATGCAGGAAGGTGAACAACCTAGAGTGCACTGGTCATCACAAAGGAGCCTCACTGACTACAAAACAAATCCAGACTACAATCTAGAAATAAGAATGAACTGCAAGAATATCATCTCCTATGCCTAAGTACAGTTGTGGTTAAGCTCAATATTAGAGGTCTAAAACCTTTTACACAAACCCAATTTGATCACCTATGATCGACCAAATCCTCTGCATATGATTACAACTTTATTCACACACAGATAATCCCATAACCACAACCACAATCTACAAAGAGATCTTACATCATATTTATACCAACCCAAGACCCAAACAGTTAGGTCTACCTCCTAAAAGATAATACAATAAATCCATTACATAAACCCACAAACCAATGATAAACCAAGTCGGACTAAGACCAAAACACCATTAACCAAATAATAAATCTAACCGGTAACACATCAGGAGCATCCACCAACATGTTACATAAACCGATCCATAACATAGCTGAATAACATCAGTCCTAAAATAGGTCACCATAAGCCAAATCAAATACCACCGATCAAATGGAACATGAACACAATAACCATCATCATCCTAAAAACCTTCTAGAAACTGCACCAACACCACTTAACAAATTCATCAAAAGATCTTCAACAAAGTACTGCCGGTAAAACCCTTACCAGTAACCAAAAGGCTTACTAGAACATATGATAGCTTTCGGATCACCATATCCCAAACCATCTGAATGTGACATGCATATGAACCACATGAATGAACAAACCAAACCAATTCCAGCAATCAGAATATACCAGAGACAAATCTCCTGATCATCATCAAAGTCCAACCACTCTACCTGAATCCAGTAGACAACCAAATAAGATAGTGTTAACATCAATGACAAACATCAATGCAACACATAATCAATTCCTCCAAATTTCCAACAATCTCCCTCTTTGGCATTGATGGCAACACTAGATGTGAAAAACATCCAAGTGCCAAGAAAATGCCAAACAAGTCTCCCCAAATAGAAGACATCCAACAAATGATATATCAATGAAGTTCTGAACCAAATACCAAACCCCCCCTATGAATGATATCTCTATTAAGCTCTATTTTTCACATGAATATATCTCCCCCTTTGACATCAATGCTAAAAATATGACATAAACATCAAAGAAAAACCATAAAACCTCTGAACTATACAACTGACTACTCCCCTTGAGTAGTAGCACCATCTTATCAATCTGAAATGAATAATAATTCTGATAAATGCATATCGGATTGATGCCAATCAGCATCACTTAAGTCTTTACTAAAGGGGTAGAGACCCCCAGTGTATCTCTAAAATACTCAAACGATTGCTTGGGCAAAGGTTTAGTGAGGATATCTACAATCTGCTCTTTAGCATTCACATAAACCAATCTGACTTCATTTGCTTCCACCTTCTCCTTCAAAAAGTTATACTTGATTGATATATGCTTTGTCTTAGAATGAAATACCAAATTCTTTGATATGTCAATAGTAGTAGAGTTATCATAGTGAATAACTACTAGTTCATTGAAATCTACCCTTATATCCTTCAAGATTTTCTTCATCCATAGAACTTGTGTATAGTTAGTAGCAGCAACAACATACTCAACTTCAACAGTAGATAAAGAAGTACATGACTATTTCTTGCTGGTCCATGAAACAAGTTTTTTTCCAACAAAGAAAGGTCCAGCAGATGTGCTTTATCGGTCATCTATATCTCTATCCCAATCTGCATCTATATATAGACAGTGTAAAGTCATCATTTTTAGGATACCATAAACCATATTCAGTTGTTCCCTGTAAATATCTGAAAATCCTTTTCATTGCACTCTCAAGATTCTCTCTAGGATCACTCTGATATCTTGATACAATACAAACAAAATTCATTATATTCAGTCTAGTCTGAGTCAAATATAACTAATCTCCAATTATAGAATTATACCTTGTAGGATTTACCAGAGTTGATTCATCTTTCTTTGTCAATTTCTCACTAGTAACCAAAGGGGTACCAACCGGTTTGGAATTTTCCATACCAAATTTCTTCAACAACTCTCTATCATACTTAGTTTGATAGATGAAAATACCTTTATCAGTCTGATTAATCTGCAAACCTAAGAAAAATGTCATTTCCCCAATCATAGACATCTCAAATTCATTCTTCATATTATCAAAGAATTCCATACATAACTTATCCTCACCTCCAAAAATGATATCATCAACAAAGACCTCAGCAATCAATATATCATCATCAATTATATTATAATACAAGTTACTATCAGCATTACCTTTAGTGAAACCAAGCTTCAAAAGATATTTGTCCAATCTAGCATACCAAGCTCTTGGGGCTTTCTTCAAACCATATAAAGCTTTCCTTAATCTGCAAACCATGTTTTTGTCATTTGAAAGTGAAAAACCATTAGGTTGCTCAATATAAACTCTTCAAGATCTCTATTAAAAAATGCTCTTGGGGCTTTCTTCAAACCATATAAAGCTTTCCTTAATCTGCAAACCATGTTTTTGTCATTTGAAAGTGAAAAACCATTAGGTTGCTCAATATAAACTCTTCAAGATCTCTATTAAAAAATGCACACTTATCATACATCTAATAAACCTTATAGTTCTTATGGGCAGCATAACCAAGAAATAATCTCACAGCTTCAATCCAGTAGATATGATACCAATTGTTAGGATAAACGGTGAACAATTGAGAGGGGGGGAGGTGAATCAGTTGTTAACAGATTATAAAACTTTAAGCACACAAAACCTTTTACTATAACGCATAAACCAATTATTGGAATAACAGATATATCAATTATGCACAAACATAAACCATAAACCAAATACCATGCATCCACAACACTTAACACCAAGATTTGTACTTGGAAAACCCGATAAAGGGAAAAACCACAATGGGAAGCCTACCCATAGTCAGATAATACTTCTGTAGTAAGTATGTTATTACAATAAGGGGCCTGCACATGCAAGAAGGCCAACATTCTAGAGTGCACTGCTCATCACAAAGGTGCCTCACTGACTAAAAAAGAAATCCAGACTACAATCTTAAAATAAGAATGAACTGCAAGAATAACATCTCCTATGCCTGAGTATAGTTCTAGTTAAGCTCAATACCAGAGGTCTAAAACTTCTTACACAAACCCAATTCGATCACCTATGGTTGACCAAGTCCTTTGCATATGATTACAACTTTATTCGCACACAGATAATCCCATAACCAAGACCGTGATCTACAAAGAGATCTTACATTATATTTATACTAAATCTATGGATGTCAACTTTGTTATCATTTCTTCTTTCGAGCAATTCCATGTGAAATTGGGATACCCTTGGCTATCTTCCATGAAGGCTATTGCTTCTACAATTCATAAGTGTTTGAAATTTCCTCACAATGGATAAATCATAACCGTTAACCATATCTTATTTCGACCATCCGAAAGAAGCCCAGGAGTTCCTATTGATTTCTTTTGGCCTAAGCAATTTCAATCTCTTCCATCAAGGAGCAATTCTCTTTTCCAATCTTATCAAAAATGGAAGAAATATATGATTTTATCCTTGAGTCAACCTAGATCTCCAACAATTGACATTCCTATTATTATTGAAGATGAATTTCTTCCCCTAATGGGTATAACTAATCTTCCTCCTAATTAATATCCTCTACCTATTCCTATGGATGTGACCATGCCTTCTCCTAAGAAGAACAAGAATATTCCTCCTAAGGTTAGACATGCACCTCCCCCTCATGATAGACTTGGTCTCCTTCCTACACCTAATATTCCTCCTTTAAATGACAATGTTCCACCTCCTTCCTCTTATAGAGAGAAGAGGCCTACCTATCCTCTTGTCCAACCTAAAAGACATCAACCTAAACCTTCAACTATCAAAGAGGAGAATATTCCTCCTTCAACAAATGTTCCTTCTTCTTCCTAGGCTTCTGCAAAGACTCGATGAAATCATTGTTCAAGAGAGCACCGACGAAGATGCCATGTTCAAACTCATGAATATTTTCCTCAAAATATTCAATCTCCTAGAACTCCACCAGTTGACATGATTCCCTTTTCTCCTAAGCAAGATGTTCAACCTAAATCTCCAAATCATAAATTGAAAAAAACATGTGATGGTTTTACTTCTATTCATGTGAGAGCTCATCTTTCTATAAATATTGATAAGGAAATAGGTGAATACATTATTCATGATGGCAATACAACTCCTAATGCTTCTGACAGTGACTATGAGTATGTTGATGTTGACAAGCATTTATCAGCAGAATTTTCAAAAGCCCTAATCCTAGCTTGTAGAGTCGAACAAAGTGAATTACCACATGAGCATAGTCCTTGTTTGGATCTTGTGATAGCTCCATTTGTTTTTCTTGATGTCACTCTTGTGGCATGTTTCCCTCCTTCCCAAAATAGTGATTAGAAAGATAGGAAGGTGGATGTTGTGCTAGATTAGGAACATTAGCACCATAGATCTTCTCCCTTTCCCCTCTCTTGCTCTTTTATGATTATTCTTCTATGTGTATCCCTATTCTTCTATTTTCCCCCTTAACATCTACTTGAGGACGATGCAAAGAATTGAGATCTCTTTTGGTCTCTCTCATGTTGACTCAAAAAGACATTTGTGTTCCCTTTCTTCCAAGGAAGTTTCCTTTCTTTGGGGAATGACGAGTATTCTATGCACATATACATATGATATACATGAGTTATCATTACAACATACTGACCCCGAGTAAAGAAAAAGTACCTCATGTTTTGTGTTCATTATCCTTGGGTTTATTCCTCAATTGGGGGCTAAATCCTCACAATAACATGCTCCCTCTCTTTCTTTTTTATCTTGGGTGTATCCTACCTTAAAGCAATTTCTCTCAATAAGGCATGTGCGATCTCTTTAACATGGGGTCATACACTCTGCTCATATTTTCCTTCGTGATACTTAAAGTTACTTAGCGAACTTGGATTTGCTTTGTAATCCTTGGTATCCTTGCTTTTCATGACTCATAGTGAGGGGAACCTTGCCACTCGCAATCATGGTTCTTCCCTTCTCGATCTTCTCTTTTACTTTGTCAATCAAAGTTGTAAGATCCTAAGTTCACTTGGGGTTTGGTGTATCTTGCCTCCTTGACGTGGTAGAAGTCTTTCAATCTTGTTTCCTTGTACTTTACCAATAGTATTGGTGTATGCTTATACTCCTGCTAAAGTGGGGGCTAAATGTAGTGTCATTAAATTGTGACCCTTGCCATTTTTTACCACATTAGGGTCTTCACATCAGAGAATTGAATCCCCAAGCATGATCGGAGACCCGAGACTTGCCCAATCTCCAAAACTACACTTTTTTGGCACTTTGCACTACCTAAACCTACTTCCTATCCTAACTTAAGGGCAGGACAAGGGTGTGGTTCCCCTATCGCTGCCCTATCTTGGGTCCCCTTCTTTCAAAATATGCATTGAACTTTGCACTAAAAGCGGGAAAACTTTTCCCGTGTCGGCCTATGATGAAAAATCAGCCTAGTAACCCTAATTGACAAATTTATAAGTTGCATTTTCTCTCCTATTTACATAAGGTGAAAATTAGAATAAGTTAGAATACATGAGATCATGCATTCAAGAATTCAAGAGCATTCTCAAGTGTCTGCTCAAGGCTAGGTATTGCATTCAAGTCAAGGATTCAACCATTGAAGAGGAGATTCCTTTCAACATTCAATTCCATACAAGCAAATCTACCTACATTTTTATCACAACCTCCCTTGAGGTGAATTAAATTTCAATCTTTCATTTACATTTACTTGCAAGTACTTTCTTTCATCATTTGGTTAATTCCAAAACTAGGGTTTGACTTGAAGGCAAACCCCTAATCGCAACCTCTTTTCCTCTCTTTTTTGTCTGTAGGTTGCAGGTACACAACTGTATTTGTAGATTTGGACTCCATTTATTGAGGCTGAAAACCCCTTTTTGTTTCGTGGATTTTTTGGAGGACCGTGTGCACTTTCAACACGGTCTCAAAAAATTTTCCTCAAATTCGTAGGGCAGCTTCATCTCAACATATTATAGACAGATCCAAGTGCCTAGCTTCATCCTATGATTCTATTTCAAGTTATAATCAGTCCTTTTCTAATTTTACACTTGGTCTCAAAACACATAATTCAATCATTTTCCATTCTAAAAGAGGGGTTAGCTTGTCATTTCTACCTTATTATCAATTCATTTAGTATTCAATCTCTCTCCCTAGAGATTGGATCTAGTTATTTTCCCCCCCTCTTTTAATTATAATGTGCATGAGGTGATTGAAGGGAAATCCATAGTGAAACTTTCATCACTCCTTGGAGCGAAGAAAATCTTTCCTCTTGATCTCTCCATCATTAACTTTTACCATTACAGTTTCTCTATCATATCATCATCTTCATCATAGCATAACTAAATCATATCTAAGTAAATTTAATCTTATCATATCATATTAGGTGCATAGATTGCATATAGATCATCATCATTTATTATCACTTGTTCTTGGAGTTGTCATTCCAAAAGTCAGTTGTTCAATAATCTAAGAGCAACCATTGACTCGAGGAATCCTATGAGATAGAGAACAATGAGACACATCTTGGAGGATTAACTTGTTTTAATCAGTTTAAGTCTATTTAGTCTTTATATTCAAAAGTTTCATTGGTATGTTCGTTTCTAGTTTCATATTGACTAATCACACTAAAACCTTGCGTAAAATTAACATGCAATGAACAACAATTCTTCACATAATTTAATTAGTGTTTGAATGAACAATAATTTTTCATATAGCCTAATTCGGAGGTTTTAATGAAGAATAATTCTTCACATAGCCTAATTACAAGGTTTTAATGAACAACAATTCTTCACATAGCCTATTTAGGAGTTTTTAATGAACAATAATTCCTCACATAGCTTAATTAGGATTTCAATCAACAATAGTCTCTCATTATAATCTACTAAGGGTTTCAAAATGAATCATCACATAGTCTAATTAGGGGATTGAATGAACAACAAATTCTAATTTCATTTCATAAGGTGTTAAATTGAACCCCACAATCTTCATCTAGCATTTTAAGTAGAGGTACAAATTGGACATTGTATCAATGATTTGTGCAGCATATTGGCATTCGTGGGAAAAATATTTCATTAAGACTACTAACTGATTTGGTGCAGGACGTGGCAAAAGAACCTTATAAAAAATAGAGTGTTTGTGAATTTTATCTTAGTGCACATTTCAATTTCTAAAGGTTAAAGAACTAGTGTTTTCTATGTTTTCTTTTAGATGTTATGCATGCTTCAACCTTTAGAGGGGATGCCTCTCGAGAAGCCCTTAAGGCTTGGTGAGAGGGAATGACCCAAGCGGCAATGGGCTAAAGCCAAGATCTTCCGAGCCACTATAAAAAATGTGTTTGTGATGAAAGTTGCAAGCGATGAGTGTTACATGTTGCCATAACAACATTATGTCTTCCTTAGTCCCTGTGTGGCATGTAAAAACCTATAGAGCATAACCTCTGCAGGATGAGAGGCCTCCTTTAACAGATTGGAAAATGCTACTTATTATGGCCACTCAAATGGATGCCTTGACTACAACCCCTTTTGTTTAGATTTTCAAGAAACCTTCTACTTGTTGACTTAGGCATTGTGATACGTGCATGTCGATGAAACCCCTCGTGTGCCCTTCAATTAGAGATAGTAAATTTATTGGGAAGTGATGACCCAAGGAATTTGAAGATTGGTATGCCTAAAGAAGTGAGTGTTGTGGAGGAGAGCCAGTGCTACCAATCTTCTAACTATCTGGCTGAATGTGGTATTTTATTGCTAGGGAATTCAACAAATATTGTCCTTGCCAGCCTTAGGATTTTTTGTTGAATGTGCAACAGTGTATTCTTTCAAATTTAAACAAACATCTTGTCTTTCATGCTTGTCAAAAGGCAAATCACAAACAAAGGACATAATCAATATATCAAACAAACATTGGAAATCAAAATAATTCTCACAAGAAGTCATAAACAACCTTGGTCATCAAAAAGAAAACAAAGTTTCCAAAAGTTCAAACAAGTTTCATATCAAACAAACTTAAAACAAAGGTCAAAATTTTGTCCAAGTATCCATTGAACATTCAAAATATTTTACAAACATGGCTTGTCAAAATATTGGATATCCTTGTTTCAAAATTCATGTCACTTAGGCTTAGGTTTTGCATAGTTTAAACTTAGGTCTAGGGCATAGCTATTACCCTTCATTTCATTGTAAGTATCCTAACATGTTAGAGAAGACATAAACAAAAACAAAAGGCTACTAGAGGAGAGAAAGGTTTGGAGCCTATGTTTAAGGAAGTTGAGGACAACAACACTAATGAGGAAGTTGAAAAAGGAAATTTTGTGATTAGGAAGAGGTCAACAAGGAAAAAGATCAACATTGACTCTTAATCAGTTAATGAATTAGCCTACAAACAACTTAAATCTATGGTTAAAACTTCATGTCACAATACTGGATATCCTACAAACAACTTAAATCTATGACAAGTGAGAAGAAAGGACTAAGACATAAACAAAAGGCTACTAGAGGACATAAACATTGACTCTTAATCAGTTAATGAATTAGCCTACAAACAATTAGGACATAAACAAAAGGCTACTAGAGGACATAGAATTAGCCTAGGAGGTCATTATCATCCATTTTCATACCAAAATTAGGTCTTGTCTTAGGTTACATTTTCCATTTCCAAGGTCATTTGTCCTCACATATCCATATCATATTCGTTTTATCATTGCATTTTCCAAACCCTAGGTATTGTCTTTGGTTGACATTGTCATATATTTTTATTTATATCCTTGGTTCATATTATTAGTTCATATCATATCATTGGCTCACACTATATCATAGCATTAGGTCATATCATAACCCTAACTCACATCATTGCATAATAGCTTTGAGTCATTTCATATATTTAGGTCATTTCATTATCTCTAGGTCATGGAACACCTTGAGATCATATTCATATAATATCTTGGGTTCATATGTTAGGTCCTTGTCATTATTATTGTCCTCTTGCATATTAGTCTCAAAACTAGGTTTTGCCAAACTTGAAAAATTAAATCTTTAGATAAAACTCTAAGTTGTTATTAGGAAGTCTTGACCTTAATCAGAATCTTTTCTTTTTGTCATCAACACCATTTTATCAAACCTAGCTTAGTATCTAAGTGTATAGGTGAGACATTGTCATTTGTCCTATTGTCATTTTGTCCTTTTGTCCTTATAAGGTGTAGACTTCATTTCAATTTCTCAAGGTTGCATCTTTAGGTTTGGATTCCAAAAGTTTGTCCAAATCTTGAAAACACCAAAAACATAGATTGCATTCTTGTCCTATATTGCATGATCATGTTGGCATTACTGATATTGACAAAACCGATTAATCTAGTGAACTGGTATATTAGCCAAGATTTGTTATTGATGACTAACACTAACTGGTGGAGTGGTGTATCTCAGTAGAAAAGGTGATGGCTTGCAAACTGTAAGGAAAGCACAGTGCAGAAAAACACTTCCCTAATGTCAATTTGTAAGGGAAACAAGACTAGTGTGTTTTAAAAATTTATAGAATACTAAGATTACCATATACAAAATAGAGACAATATTAGAATTCAAACACACATAGAGATAAACACCACGAATTTAGGTGGGAAAACCCTTTCGGGAAAAAACCCACCACCGACAACAATAACACTTTATTCACAACAAAGAATCTTTACAATAAAGTATGTTATTATAGCACAAATGTTCACTCTAATTATCAGTCTACATTCGTGAGAAAAATTTATCCCACATGCATCCAGGAATTGAAATGGTTCATATTAAAAAACAACAGCTCAGACAAGTTGACTCCATCGAGTATCAGAGTAGCTTCAAAACTACATCTCAGATGGCCAATGACAAACCCGATTGCCAAAGGTGATTCCATCGGGTATGGGCAAGACAAACAATCAACTATCCCAAATGTCTGATCTTTCTCTCTATGCTCTACCATGTGGCACCCCCTGATTGGTTATGGGGTCCCTGCTCTGCCATCTTAGCATGACCTCACTATCAGCCCAAAATTATTCTTTGTCGCTGGGTCGCGATGGAAAGTCTCACGAGTAATTTACCATCATGACCTAGTGACCACCGTTAGATCTTTTGCAATCACCATCTGATCATTTTGATCTGCTCATCCTTTAATTCACCTTAGCCGCTCTCCTGTTGGGTCCCACCACTTGGTCGCCATGTCACGAGGAATATACTAATGAGTAGTTTCGCATCATGACGTAACAACCATCGTTGGATCAACCTTGATCGTCGTTCGATCATCTCCAATTTGCATGACCCTTATCTCGCCTGAAATGCTCACTTATGTAGGGCCCCACCATGATCGCTAAGTCATAGGAAATAACATACGTGCATCTTTCCATAGCGGTAAAGCGATGACTGTTGAATATGGATCTAAACTACAAGTCTTTTATCCTTTCATCCATCCGATAACTGATTCTACCCCGATGACTAAAGACGACTTCATTGGGTCATCGGGATGACTTCAATCCTGCTACTCTGAGCTCTGATATGCTGATTTCATCGACAAAGGTTATACCGATAGAGTTCACAGATTTTATTCACACTATTTCATCAGCAAGAGTTAACCTGATCAGTATCAATAAAGGTCAAGTGAATTAGAGGAATAATTCTAACAAACTCCCACTTGACGAGGAATTCACTGGACTATTTGGGCACTTTCCAAACATTATAGAGAGGGATGGGTACTGAGACCCATCGAGTTAGAACACCACCTGAACTTGTGGGTGCTTACCAGTTTTGTTAATGCATCCACAATATTTTCCTAAGTGTCTACCTTGTTCAGATTAACCTTTCCATCTTCTACCATGTCATGCACAAAATGGAATTGCACATCTATGTGTTTAAACCTGGCATGGTCTGTAGGATTATTTGCTAAACATATAGCACTCTGACTGTCACTCCACACTTTAACCTACCCTACATCAAAACCAATATCTGTACTCAAATGCCTGAGCCAAACAAATTCTTTACAAGCATGTGTGGCTACCATGTATTCTGCCTTTGTAGTGGACAAAGTGACTACAGACTGCCGCTTGCTCATCCAACTTATTGCTCCACCATTTAGAACAAAAATGTATCCACTGGTGGATCTTCTGCTATCAATATCCCCTACCCAATCAAAATCTGCATAACCACAAATGCTGAGAGTTCTCTTTGAATCATTTAGGTTACCATGGTAGCATAATCCAAAGTTGGAAGTACCCTTCAGATATCTGAAAACTCTCTTTACAACATCCCAATGCGGTCTTCCTGGGTTTGACATAAATCTGCTTAATACTCCCACTAGTTGGGCAATGTCTGGCCTTGTACAAACCATTGCATACATCAAGCTGCCAATAGAACTTGCATAAGGTATACTCTTGATGTCATCTATCTCCTCTGGAGATTTTTGACTGTCATGCATAGACACTTTGGTTCCCTACAAAATAGGAACAACCTTTTTGTTTACAGTCAGACATTTTAAACTTATCAAGAACACTAGTGATGTACTTTCTCTATCTGAGCCAAAGTTTTCTCTTAGACCTGTCCCTCTTGATTTCCATTCCCAGAATGTAGTTTGTTGACCCCAAATCTTTCATTTCGAACTTCAAGGATAATTGGGACTTCAAGTCTGAGATCACACCTATGTTATTTCCAAGGAACAACATGTCCTCAACATACAAAGCAATAATAAGGATCTTATCATCTTCAACCTTGTAGTACACACAATGATCAGCTTTCGATCTCACAAATCCCAAAGACAACACAAACATATCATATTTTTGATACCACATTCTGGGAGACTGTTTCAAACCATAAAGAGACTTCTTTAGTTTACATACCAAATGTTCTTTACCCTTACTCAGGCTAGGACATATAGATTTCTTATTCAAGATCCCCATGAAGAAATGTTGTTTTCACATCCATTTCCTTGACTTCGCAATCATATGAAACTGCAAGTGACAAAAGAAATCTAATAGATGTCAGCTTAGCTACAGGAGAGAATATTTCTCCATAGTCAATACCTTCCTTTTAAGAATACCCCTTCGCAACCAATCTGACCTTGTACTTGTCAATGCTGCCATATGGACCATACTTCCTTTTGTAAACCCATTTACAACCCACATGCTTTCTTCCTTTAGGCAGGGATACCAGATTCCATGTTCCATTCTTTTCCAAAGATTTTATTTCAACATTCATGGCTTCCAACCATGAATCTAAATCTGACATATCCATGGCTTGTTTTATAGTCCTAGGCTCATCAGTATCAACAAGTAAAGCATAGGCACAATTTACATTCAACATTGAAAAATTATACCTATCTGGGGTAAACCTATCGGGTTGTCGCCTCTCTCATGTGGATCTTCTTAACACTTGTGGTGAGGCTTCATTTTCTTCTTCTTCTGAACTTTCAGAGCTACGTGAACTCTCATCATTCTCATATTTGCGTACATTTGGAGTTATTACTTCTTCTCCTAGTGGAAATTAAACCACATCCTTCTTTTTTTCCTTCTCTTTTGGTTTATCTATAGACATAGGATCCCAAAGCTTGTATCTTTTAACTCCAACTCCATATCCAATGAAAATACATTTGACTGCTTTGTTATCCAACTTAGATCTTTTAACATTAGGCACATGTGCATATGCCTCTGAACCAGACCATGCTTCCATAGGTGTCTTGTCTACTAACACTGTTGTAGGTGACCGGTTCAACAAGTAACATGCTATGGTAACTGCTTCTACCCAAAACTTATGTTCCAGCCCAACACTACTCAACATACTTCTTGCTTTCTCCATCAAAGACTGATTCAACCTTTTAGCAACTCCATTTTGTTGTGGAGTATAAGGCGTTGTTCTATGTCTTTTGATTCCATGGTCTACACAATACTTGTCAAAATCTGTATTGCAATACTTACCACCATTATCAGTTCTTAAACATTTTATTCTCCTTCCAAACTGATTTTCAACCAATTTTTTAAATTCCTTAAACCGACTAAACACTTTTGACTTACTATTCATAAAATAAACAAATGTCCTTCTTGAATAATCATCAACAAAGAATACATAGTACTTTGATTTAGACAAAGAAGGTACATCCACTAGACCAAACACATCAGAATGTACATAGTCCAGAATGTCAAAATATTTATGAGGACTTGAATAAAATTGAACATGGTTTTGTTTTCCGTATATGCAATGTTCACAGAAATCAAACTCAAGGTTACAATCAGTAAGTCCTTCCACCAGATTTTTACTCTTTAAAGTTTTCAAACCTTTTTCACCAATGTGACCAAGCCTTTAATGCTAGAGCATTGTCTTTTTTGCAGGAAGTTTATCTTCCATAGAATTTACATCATATGTCAACTCGGTAGTTCTATCAGATTTCTTAGTGACTATATTACAACACACAAGTTCAACATTTAACTTGTACAATGTACCAACACGTTCACCCTTAGCCAAACTAATAGACCCTCTAGTCATATTACAACCACCAGACACAAATGTTACCTGGAACCCAACATCATTCAACTTGCTTATAGAAAGTAGGTTTCTTGCCAAACCTAGTATGTGCAGAACTCCATTGATTCCCTTTATTCTCCCATCAGGAAATTGGATTTTAATTCTTCCTCTCCCAAAAATCTCCAGTGTTGAGCCACTTGCTAAGTACACCTTCCCACCAGAATACAGTTCATACTTTGAGAACCACTCCTTGTTAGATGTCATATGGAAAGATGCCCTTGAGTCAATCAACCACACATTGTTAGAAGCAGGCACTGCCAGAGCTGGTACAAAGGTGTTTGCATCACTGTGAGAAGATTCATTATCAAAAGAGTTGTTTCTCTTCTTCTCCTCTTTGTAGTCTTTTTGAATATGACCCTTTTGTCCACAGTTCCAGCATTTCACCTTAGACTTCTTTCCAGGAGACTTGGACCTCTCTTGAGACTTGGACTTGGACTTCTTTCCTTTCTTCTTATCTTTTTCCTTTGGTCTTCCTCGAATAGAGAGTGCATCATTTGTCATCTTAGAAAATTTCTTTCTCATTTCTTCTGACAAAAGAGTATTGACCACAGTATCCATCTTGAACTGTGACGTAGTACTGGCAATGGCCATCACCAAATGTTCCCAAGGATCTGGTAATGAGCATAGCAGCAATATGCAACATTCTTCTTCTTGAATAGCTACACCAATTAATGTCAATTGAGTGAGAACCAAGTTAAACACATTCAAATGATCTGCCAAGGGTGTTCTTGCATCCATTTTCAGAGAATATAACTTCTTTCTAAGGAAGAGTTTATTCACCAAGGTTTTTCCCTGATAGATGTATCCTAACTTCTTCCATAAATCACTTGCAATATTTGCCTCATGTACGTTCAATAGAACTGATTCTGGAAGGCTTAGTCTTATGAGTCCTTTGGCTTTTTGGTCTACTAAATCCCAATCTTCTTGCCTCATGCCTGAAGGTTTCTTTCCACTCACTACAATCCAAAAATCTTGGTCAACCAGTAGGTCCTCAATTTTAAGTTTTCATAACTCAAAATTGGAGCCATTGAACTTCTCAATATCAATTATTCCAAAAGTGCTTGCCATCTTAATCTATAAACAAGTAGACACACTAATAGACTCCCACTGAAATAAATTAACACAAAAAACCAACCCTACCCACAAGGATAACACAACTAGCCAGGCTCTGATACCACTTGTAAGGAAAGCACAGTGCAGAAAAACGATTCCCTAATGTCAATTTGCAAGGGAAACAAGACTAGTGTGTTTTGAAACTTTACATAATACTAAGATTAGAATATATGAAATAGAGACAATATCAGAATTCAAACACATAGAGATAAACACCATGAATTTACGTGGGAAAACCCTTTTGGGAAAAAACCCACCACCGACAACAAGAACACTTTATTCACAGCAAAGAATCTTTACAATAAAGTCTGTTATCACAACACAGATGTTCACTCTGATTACTTCGGGTACACACCACAATATATGACTTATCATTAGAATAGCTACCATGTTTGAGTCTCCTCTTGGCTTCATATACATTTTCATGACGACCATTCAACTGTCATTTTGCACCAATTAGTTAGACATCTAACTATTTGCATCGGTCTGCATTTGTGAGAAAACAATTATCCCACATGCATCCAGGAATCGAAACAGTTCATATTAAAAAACACTAGCTTAGACAAGTTGACTCCATTGTGTATCGGAGTAGCTTCAAAACTACATCTCCGATGGCCAATGACAGACCTGATTGCCGAAGGCGATTCCATCGGGTATTGACAAGGCAAACAATCAACTATCCTGAACATTCGATCTTTCTCTCTGCGCTCCACCACGTGGCACCCCCTGATTGGTTTTGGGGTCCCTGCTCTGACATCTTAGCACAACCTCACTATCTACCCAAAATTCTTCTTTGTTGCTGGGTAGCGATGGAACATCTCACGAGCAATTTCCCATCGTGATCTACCAACCACCGTCAGATCTTCTGTGATCATCGTCCAATCATTTTGATACACTCGACCTTTAATTGTCCTTAGCCGCTCTCCTGTCGGATCCTACCACTTGGTCACCATGTCACGAGGAATATACTAATGAGTAGTTTCCCATAATGACATAACGACCACCATTGAATCAACCTTGATCATCATTCGATCATCTCCAATCTGCATGACCCTTATCTCGCCTAGACCACTCACTTATGTCAGGCCCCACCATGGTCATTAAGTCGTATGAAATAACATACATGCATCTTTTCATAGCGGTAAAGTGATGACCATTGAATTTGGATCTAAATTGCAAGTCTTTTATCCTTTCGTCCATCCGATAATCGATGCTACCCTGATGACTGAAGATGACTTCTTTGGGTCATCAAGATGACTTCAATCCTACTACTCCGAGCTCCGATATGTCGAGTTCATCGGCAAAGGTTATACCGATAAAGTTCATAGATTTTCTTCACACTGTTTCATCGGCAAGAGTTAACCCGATCAATATGAACAAAGGTCAAGTGAATTAGAGGCATAATTCCAACACAAACAACATGGAAGCAGAATTTGAGATAGATGATCAAGGTTCAATCGGTTCAATGGAAGACAAAATAAGCCAACTGGTTTGCCATTCAAGAAGATCAGTGTTAAGGTCATATCTTCAAGTTGGCTATTCTGATTATGATGTAGTAACAGAAGGTGACTTAGGAAAGAAGGTTTGAGGTCCTATGCAAACCAAAACCTCATTGGCAAAAAGGAAAAGAGGCTTGATGAAAGTACTGCAAACTAGTAGAAAAGGATGAACCAGTAGTGAAGAGCACAGTGGTATACTGGTAGTAAAGTGAAGTAGAAGGAAGATAAGTGGTCACCTTAAATCTAGGAGCAATGATAGGTTACAAAATTGTGATGGAAAAAGGTGAGTTGGTTAGTTTGTGATAATGCCAAACTAAAGGTTAGTGAAGTCAACCTCAGTCATCATGCAGTTAAGCCATGATTTTTGCATATTTTTTGGCTCGCATTTAAAAGACTGAACTCAACCCAAAAGTTGTTATTTTTGGGAGATGCGGTTGGTAGGGTGCATAGAGAAAGAGAGGGAAGCTTTAAATTTGAATTCTACCAAGATTTATGATTGCATTGATTAAGGGAACATCTAAAGGTGACGACAGAGGGAGTATAAAGTGTTTTGAGTTCATGCAAAACATTTTTGATCAAATGTTTTTTGTAAAGTGCAAATCCTGTGAGAGGCAATCCAACGTGCAGAGTGAAGAGTGAGGAAGTGCTAAGTGATTTAGCAGAGTAGAGTGTGTGTGTGAAGTAGACCGATAGAGTGCAGAGCCAAGAGTATGAGCATAGAACCGGTATAGTGTAGAGCAGACACAACACATGTGGATAAAGTATGAGATTCATTGTGATCTGATCAAGCTATCAATAACTATTCTAGTAGATCAACTTCCTATTACTTTCTAACCATTGTAACTCAAAATCCCTTAACTGGGTGGACTCTAATAGGTCATGTTATTTAAATCCCTTAACTAGGTGTAATCTTTATTGATGATTTAAGTCCTTTAATCAGGCTACTTTTAATAGGGTAAAGGCTTTAAAAGGCCTAGATTCAAATCCCTTAACTGGGTGGCACTTAACAGTGTCTCTGTAAATCTCCTAATAGGGATGGCTCCTTATAGGGTGTTCTCCAAAAGAGTACAAATTTTGTGAGCATCAACTCACACTGTGGTTTTCTCCCATTTGGGTTTCTATGAGATAATTCTTGGTGTTATTGTGTATCTTTTCATGCATGCATGTTCTCCTGCAATAACTATTTGTATTGATGAATATTAAGTTAATGCAAACTTGATTAAAAAGGTTTTAATTCTATAAAACCGGTAGGTGATTGATTCACCCCCCCCCCCCCCCCCCCCCCTATCAGTTATCGGTAGGGACCAACATATAATATTTTAAGGTTGCACTTACTTGCATTTCATTATCATTCCAAAAAACTCAACAAAAAAAAAACGTAAGTTGCATTTTCATTTGTCCTATTGTCATTTTGTCCTTTTGTCCTTTTAAGATCTAGACTTCATTTCAATTTTTCAAGGTTGCATCTTTAGGTTTTCATTTCAAAAGTTTGTCCAAATCTTGGAAAGACCAAAAACATAGATTGCATTCTTGTCCTACATTGCATGATCATATTTTAAGGTTGCACTTAGTTGCATTTCATTATTATTCCAAAAAACTCAAAACAACAAAAACATAAGTTGCATTGTCATCCTTTTACTTTGCATTAGTTGTGTTAGTCCTGCCCTCTTTTCTTCAAGTTTCAATTCGAAGGTCCCCCTTTAATGTTTGTTTTCCCTTTTTTCGTGTATTTCTTCCCTTTGAACTCAAGTCATTGAACCTTTCCTTAGTTCGAAGTTCAAGTTCAAAGTGCATTTTAAAGATAGTTGTCTTCGTGACTTTGTTTTGTGGTAAAGGTGAGTGCTTTGTTGAATTTTTTTATTTAACTTGAACCTTTCAGTTCAAGGTTCAAAGTTGTTTCCGTGTCAATTTTGTCTTTTCTCATTTATTGTCTTTTTGTTTTGTCATGGAGCCTGTTTTATGTTTTGTTCTATATTATTCCTCAAAGTTGAATTTGAACCTTTGAACCTTTCGGTTCTTGGTTCAAGGTTCAAAGTTTGAATTCTTAGTCCGAGGTTTCATGTAGAAGGGGTGCATGTATCATGGAGGAAAAATGGCAGTGGGAAAGGAGAATATTTTGGGTAGTTCAAAATGTTAGTTTCTAATTATGGCAAACAATCATGGTAATTCATGTTTATGTGATGGAATGACTCGAAATTAAATGCATACCAGTTATAGATCAAATAAGGTGTCAATTCACATGAGCTTACTTAATTAGTATAGATAGCTACGATTTGAGTGTGATTTTGTCCATTTTTGTTGCAAAAGCTAGAAATATTTTTAGTACCTTCTCAGTAGCCGTGAAAGCAAGGGAAGTCAGAGGTATTGTATTTGCATTCAAAAGGTTTTTTGAGAATTTTCCATCGGGATCAGGTTAGCTTCAATTGTTACTTCTTCTTCTGTATTTACTTGTTCCAAAGCTAGTTGTTGTTCATTCCCTTTCCTGTGTAGAAGAATTCATTTCATTCTTAAAATTATTTGATAAATATGAGAGGGGCCATCATGAGGCCAACTCTGCCGAAATTGGGGTGCACTTCCTGTTTAGTTAGATCACTTCTAGAGATGGATGAAACTTCATTAGCACAAGAAGACCTCTCTAATTTTCTTGAGAGAGTTAAGAACCCAACCCAAAATTCTAGGATGGAGAAAATTGTAAGAAGTGGTCTGGTTGAGGTTGTTGCATTTCCCATTGCTGCACCATGCCCAGAGCTAGTTTTAGAATGTATGAACCAGTATAATGCAGAACACAGGTGTATTAGGGGCATTAATGGTGAGGTGTTGTTGAAAATTAGTAGGGAGACCATAATGGCAACCATGGGAATTCATCATAAGGAGCCATATGAAGATTGGACCATTGGTACTTCATACTCCTTTTCTAAGAAGAAGAGCATTTACAAAAATGTAATTGCTAGGAATTGGTTATTCAAAATTCAAAAAGGAGGTTCTAGGTTACCAAAGACACTCACCAGAGAGCATTTCATAATAGAAGTACAAGATATTGTTGTTTTGTTGAATAGATTGAAAGGAAATTCTCATGCCTTTTATTGGGAAGATTGGATGTATTTCTACATCCAAGTCATGTTGAATGGAAGTGTGTACCTAGATTGGGGACAGGTTGTTGCAAAGAGATTGCATGAGAGTTTAAACAAATTTGTAGGGATGAGTGGTTTCTATATGTCCTTGTATCTATTTTATATTGTAAGGCCTTCCCCAAACCAAGCTTTGATTTACTTAGTTGACCATGTTTGACCTATTAATAAATGCTTTATAATTCAATAGAATGGACTGTGTTAGGCAAATAGGTTTGTGAGAAAAATAATTGAACCAAGTTATAGAGTTATCGCACCTAGTGGTGTACTTTTGATGTGTTATGAAGTTGAAATCCTAAAAGACCCATTGATTGGATAATCTTGATTTAACGTATGTCAGCTATGTCTGGATGTAGAACTTATATGATTCTGTGATTGGGTAACATTTATGAATGTGGATGCTTCATTTATATGCTTTATAGATACAGAACTCTAGATGATCCTAGAATAGGATAAATTTGAGAGGAGGTATGTCATTATTGTATTTACAGGACTTTACTATGATGATAGGAATAGGAATGCATGTTTTAATGAATGGATCAAAATTATATGAATGATAATAACTATTATGTGGAGTTATTTGGATGAAAGATGTATTGGTTGATAAATGTATATTGTATGCAGAGTGGTTGTAGTGCATTATTATTCAGGTGTTTTATATTATATGAGATTATTTGGAAGTACTAATGTGTAAATTGAGTTGCGCAGGAATTATCCATGTGACCATGGAAATATTACGGAGAACCAAACCTAGACTTATGTATGTTCGTAAGCCAAGGGTTGTCTATTTGGAGAGACAACACCCCATTTGTGTTGTATTTTATTCGTAACAGTGTATGTTGCACGAGTGTTAAGTGTCATTTAAATTTAATTTGTAAAACCCACAAGAGACGATTTCATGTTTTAAATTGTAAAAGTGTTTTATTTGTGTCACTTGACACGTGTGGATTTAAGTTTAAATGTTTTATTTTTGTCTCTTGGTGGGAAAGTGTTCAACTATAGCTCTTTCAAATAATATAACGTGTTGTCATAAATACCTTGGGAAAGGAATCTTTGGAGAGGTCAACATATGTTTGACCCGAAAATAAACTTCAGAAGGGTTTAAAATGGGTTAAATGAACACCTAGGGGTAGTTTAATAGGGTTTCCTAAAGCCCATAAGGTATACCTAGGGGTTAGGGGTAATTTTAGGCAAGTTTCTACTTATAAGTGACCTTTTTGACACTTTAAAAATTGGCTTTTCTGAGTTGTGCGAAAATTGAAATTAGAAGTTTGATCTAATTGAAAACTTTCCTATTCGAATGAGAGTCTTTTTCCCATTTTGTCTTACTTTCCTTTTTGGTTTTTAGAAACTTGTGAGAACTCAGAGAATGAGCTTCTTAAGCAAGAATTTGAAAATTTGAGGGTAATCACCCACTCTCCATTTTTGGAGACAAGAGAATTTTGTAAAGAAAAGATAGAATATTGGTTTTGAGAATTTTAGCTAAGGGTAGAAAGAGAAGAACCGTGGAATTGGGCTGCTCATCCTCAACAAAACTAAACTACCTTTTGGGCAGATTAAGGTTGGTCGTATTCATCATATAATGGATTTCTTATTGCATGTGTTTGTAAGTAATGTTTGTGAAAAAGAGATTTGTTTCCGTGCATGTTCTTTTGGAAATTTATTTAGTATTTTGTTTTATACTTTGTTTTGTGTTTGGGAGTAATCAAGATCTCCTACTCTTGGGAGAGAGGAGGATCTTGTGGGTGGTAGAAGTGACAGCCCTCGAGTGAGAGACTCTCGTTATGAGAGCGATCACAAGGGAATTTGCGTGACCCTTGTTGCATGGCTTGTTTATGCATTGGGGGTCATAAGGAGGGAAATAAGGCATGAATGCCCTGGGGGGCATAAGGAATAAAGGGCTGATTATGTTATACTTGATGTGTTTTGTTTGCCATGAGGTGGCTATATGCTTTAGTTTGCCATGAGGTGGCTATTTGTTTGGCCATACTTGCAGTCTCCTCAGGGTACTTGGTCCACTACCACCCTTGTAAGGACATCACAAATGTGTGGTGTAGTGTAGCCCGAGTTGGGAGTGTGTTTTGAGTTTGTGAGTATTCTGTCTTCTGTGTTGCATGCTTGTTACCTGTCTATGGCTTGGTTCTCCGAGCTCGGGGGTGGCTACTAGTTAGCCTAGGCTGGGAGGTGAGCACTCCATGGTCATAGCCTATGTTTTATTTACAGGATTGTTGGAAGAAAGGAAAGAGGACAAGTAGAGGTTGCTGGATTTCAGTTGTTACAGAAAAAATGTGGAAATGGAATATATATGTTTTAAGTAGCAACATTGTAATAGGAAATTATGTCGTATCTATCTTTCGAAAAGAAATGTATCAAGTGTTTCTAAGAGCCTCATTGAATAGAAATGAGAGATCCATTAGTATTGAAGGTTATTTCGTAATTTGATGTACCTTATAGAGATGAAATATGGTTTTATGCTATACTAAAGAAATGAATCTGGATTTAGTTCCTAAAGATTTTCTGAACTTTAATAATTGTAGGTTATACAATATTTAGGAAAGAGAAATGAAATTCATTTTACCCCTTTATGCATATGAAATAGATTAAGGAAATAAAGAAATGATTTAATGATTGCATGCATGCTGTTTTCGAATATGAAAGTTCCAATTTAATTCCTATTGCATGGCTAAATTTAAAGGATTCTAGATAAACTAAGTTGCAGAAATTAAAATCGCATATGTATTTGCAGGAATTTAAGTTTGGAAATTAAATGGCCTATCTAGTTTAAAAATCACATATGTGTATAGTTGCTGTTAAAATTATCATACTCTATTATTTATCTTTTTGCAGAAAATAAAATCTATACTATTCTTAGTGAATTTAATTCTGATAATTACCTTATTTTTGGCAGAAAGTAAAACTATATTTAAATAAATCTAAATTATTTAGCCTATTTTTTATTAAAACAACCAAGTTAGCAAAGAAAGAAAAGAAATATAATACATGGATCTAGTTAGGGATAATTAAATCAATCTGTTCAAAGGACTGGAATAATAGTATGTATTTACTTGTAGAAAACTTAAACCCTAAATCTAAATGCATTCAAAATATGCTTATTTAAGTTTGTATCTTGAATATATGTATATAAACAGAAAGTATATATATACATATATTTATTTATATTCATATTTAAAAACATATTTGTATATATAATGCAAAGAGATGTATATATATATATATATATAACTTATTAAAAATATATATATATTAAAAAAAAAAGAAATAAATTTTTTTTTTTAAAAAAAGGGGTTTCAGGCGGAGGGCCGAAACCCACTGTGTGTGCACACAGTGAGCGGCCCGTGGACCGCCACTGTGTGGGCACACAGTGGGCGGCACCCGCGCCGCCACTGTGTGAACACACAATGGGCGGCCCGCAGACCGCCACTGTGTGGGCACACAGTGGGCGGCGCCCGCGCCTCCACTATGTGCACACACAGTGGCAGCCGGGTAAAACCCCCGCACCACTGCCTCTCCCTTTTTTTTTAAATAAAAAAAAAAAAAAACTTCGGCCACTCCACCATGGTTTTCGATTTTGATCGGCCCTGCAATGCAAGAAACTAAAAGTAAAACCCTAGCCCAGGTAGGGCTAGGGTAACATGAGAAAAGAAGAGTTTTTTTTGAAGAATATATAGGGTATTTTATGATTTACATTTTAAGTTAGGGTTTGCATGCATGATTTGTAAATATGTAAAAACAAAAAAAAAATATATATATATATATATATATATATATATAGAATTTGAAAATATGGATGAATAGGGCAAATTTTTAGACTAAATATTTTAATAAACTTATATATGCTTTTGATAATCAAATGGGCATGTTTTAAAAGGATGTATAAATTTTAAATGTTTCTGGAGTTCAATCTTATGAAAGATTTGGATGAAAATGGTAAATTAATTTTGGATATCTAATTGGATTTTCATAAATAAATGAAATTATTAAATAAAGTAATTAAATAATTAATATAAGAGGATAGTATAGGGGCGTAAAGATTAATTCCTCTAAGTGGACTAAACCTTGTGAAACCTGTTAACCCAAGAGGGAACTTTTATTAGGTAAATTAACCATCTTAATGATGATTGGCACTTTAATTGTAATGGCTCCATTTGATAATATTAACGCAAATAAATAGGTTTTAGTATTGAATTAATAGAAGCCAATTTCTTTATAAAATTAAGTATTAAGGAGGAACATAATTACAGGATGGAGGAAAATTGATATGTAATTAATATAGAACCAAAAAAATTATGTTAATGTCTAGTTAAGAGAAATGGTTTAATTTATGTTCTAATATTCGCAAACAAAATGATAAAGACTTTGGAATGAATTTAATATTCCCTTATAAATTTTATTTGTCCCACTTGATATTAGGAACTATCGTAAATTGTTATGTTAGTATTTAATATCAATTAATAATTTGTTAGAACCACATGTTAAGTTGTCACAACTATTTAAAGCAAATGAATGCATGTAATTATGTGTTTCAAAAAAAATTTGTCGGTTGTGTTTTGCCCTAAATTTTGGGCATGACATATATGCTTTCTTGCACCCAACATTGGAATGGATTACAACATGAACCTTGGATTGATGGAATAAGGGTATATGAATACTACCCTCACCTACAATAGAGATACGCAGAAAACTTCATGAGATAGAATGACATTTTTGCAGGAAGATTGGTTCATGAGTTGCAGGGTAAAACAAACAGTAGATTGTCGATAGAATTAATGGAATTTATTTATATTTATGGTAGTTTCTTTATCCATTTTTCTCAGTTCATCTATATTAGAGTTGGTAGCTTTTAGGGTGAACCTTTCAAATTACCCAAGTATGCTCTAGATAGCTATATTTTAATTGAAATCAGTCAACAACTAGCTTATATTGATAAGAGAAGTGGAGGAAAGTCTGGGGTTGTCTTTCTAGTAGAGTTGGGATACTGTAGTTATAAATCTGTTTCATATGCCTTGAACCTTGAACTTGAATTCAAGAAGTTCAATCTATAGTTATATGTTGCAAGACATAAATTTGATAGCTGAAAGTTTTCTATAGAGAACTTAAATGTTGATGATGATTTTTGTCATGAACATCATCTAGAAGATTATTGGGAGAAGTGTGATGATGAATTTGAAGTCAGAAGAAGATTATGGTTGAGGTTCACAGTTCATCAAATTGTGACAATAGGTTTGTCCATGAATATCTCTGATGTACAAGAAGACAAAGGCAATGAATTTGCTGATCCTAAGTTGAAAGAGAAGATACAGGGGTAGTCTATTCAAGAAGTTGATTGGGATAAGAAATAGGATGACAACATTCAGGCTAGAACCTTTAATGCAATTAGACGGGTAGAAAGATGGTTAAAAGACTGTCGTTTTGGACAACAACCCATGTCTGCACCTAAAAGTAGAAGAGTCGATCGAACTCATGCAACTTCTTAAGTATCTCTTCCCTCTTCTGACATTTCTATTGATATTGCAAGTAATGAGAAACAAAAGAGCGAGAAAACCAAAATTGCAAACATAAGAGAATCTTCATTGAGTTCCTCCCCTGCTCGTGTCACTAGATCTCATAGTAAGAAAAGTATCCAAAAAATCCTTACAAGTCCACTTGTAGTAGATTTGGACTCTGAAGAAGAAACTGAAGGAATGATGGATGCTCAGATGCAAGGCAAGCTCATTACAGGTGCTGCTAATAAGGAAAAGGAAACCCATGAAGCTAAGGATTTTGTGAGCACCATGGCCATTGTCATCACCAACCAACAATCACCTACACCCAGAGAAACATCTACTATTCCCAAATGGTTAAGTGCTTCAATTACCAAGAAAAGAAACATAATTCCCATCTCAATTCCAATGGAGGACATGGTCAGTAAGTGTCTAGGGAGAACATCAAAGTCCAAGAGACTTAAAATAGAAGCAATGATAGATATGGATGACCAAAGAGCACATTGGATTGTGGATGTGGCCAGACCCCCAACATATAAAGAAGATGAGAATATCACTGAGAAGGACTTTATCATTGAAATTATTGATTTAGGGGTGACCTCTTGAGCTAGGGATGCTAAGCACGTGGAGAATTCCACCAAAAGAATTCTAACTAGAACTTGGAAAGATGAAAAATGATAAAAATGAAATGAAATAGACCAAATGCAAATGGCTTAGTATATCAATGCCATACATGATCCTAATTGACAACCACTTTCTCAAGTTCCTTTGTCATTTGATCCAAGGTCGCTAATGAACCAGAGACTGCTTGATTAGGTTCAAAGAAGCCGCATAGTTGCAGATGTCTTCAGTGAATGGATAGAATCAATTGACCAACAAGGTACTAGCTACATTTCTGATCTGGTCAAGGTATTTGAAAATGCAGACTTTGTAGGCAAGGAGTTGGAAACATAAATAATTGCTTGGGAAAAAGAGAAAAGCAAATGGGTGGTTGTACTAAAGCAAATGAGGGATACACAGAGGTATGAAGTAATGAATTTCCTAACAAAAAATAAGGTACATGGTCTTGACGATAATGTGCTTTTCCTATGCAAACAAAATATTGAATGGAGAAATTCAATTATTGAACAGGGACATGAAGAATCCATCAAGATTTTGGAGTTAAAAGAACTAACTAATACTATGCAGAAATACATGAAGTGCATAGATATTAAACTCCTAAAAGAAGATAAGAAGATGCTTGAGGACTCATCTGATATGATTCAAGCTTACAATGATCGAGTGCAACAAATCCAAGAAGCAAAATCGTTGACAATAGAGGATTTCTCAAAAATGGCACGAATTAAATCCATGCTAGTGGTTTGCTTCGATCACCTTAAGACACATAAGGGTAAGGTTGTGCAAGTGAGCAAAAAGAAAGAAGTGTGGAAGTAGTGAATACTTCATATTGGTCTTCCACATTATAAGCTTATCTCAAATTCTCCCTAGCTCACTTGGAATGACAAAATATTCAAAGCACTCCTTCGTCTCAGGACAAATAGGTGGAGGCCACATCGTCTGCAAGATCCTAATCGCATCACTGTTTCTCATGGCTTATGTCATTTTTCCTATTTAGTTGTTATTTTTTAATTTTAAGGATAGACTTCTTTAACTCTCATGAAGAGTTAATCTTTTTATTCTGGTTTAATTGTAACAAACTATCATAGCCTGGCGGCTATATATACTTGATGAAAAGCCTTGTAAAAGGTCCAAGAATTTTTGGGTTAAGATAGAACAAAAAGCTTTATATTCTTCTTTGAAATACTATGTACTCTAAAAAGAAAGACAATCTGGTTTGTGAATGAAATTGCAACATTATTTGTCTTATAAATCTATGTGTTTATGAATTGAAGTGTGAATCTCTGTGAGGATTTGATTCAATTGCGGAATTTGTTATCTTTCTAATGCAGTGCATATGAATGTGGAAAAGGAAAACTTTTGAAATGTCCATCTTTCCAAATAGGAGAATGAAAGTTTGTGAGATTTTAGAAGAAATCTATGCTTGAAAATATTACAGTGTTCATTTTGTGTTGACATATGAATGCTTAAATGCCTTTAATGCTTTCTGGTAAAAAGTGTACATGGAAATTGTCATAATTTAAGCTTATTGAAAATCATTCTTGGGGAGCTGTACTCGTATACAGAGGTTACATATTTAAGAAGTTATCCAACTATTGGTGTGTTTTTGTCTTTTGTTTATGGGCATGCAGAAGTCAAAAAATTAGAATGTGTAAAAGGCAAATCTATTAACCAATAGATTTTTGGTGACTCTGTTGGGGAGTCGAATAACTAGGTTAGATACAATCATAAGATGCATAGAGTTGTCATGTGATTAGCTTAAGTATTCATCCTATGTATATTAAAGGGACATTTTGTAGACAGGCTAGAGTCAAGAAGATATACAAGGTCCCAGAGGTGTGAAGGAGTGTTTGATTCTGTATTTCAAGAACTAAAAAATTTGAATTTCTCCCCATCCTTTACACCCAGAAGAAGAGCAAGAAGTAGACCCCCAAGCTCTTCTCCTATTTTACCTTTATCTTTGGTCTGTCATGCCCTAACTTTGCATGGTGCTGTCCTTTCTACTATAATCAATCCCACACCTTTGAATATTGTATTACCCATGGCTGCTAATAATCCTTAGGGGCTAGCTGTAGGGCCACTTGCTCTTGGAGAAAATTTAAATCCCTTACCAAAAAGATCAACAGATCATGTACCCAATTTTAGTGGTGATGGAAAGGTTATGAATGATGATAATTTGAGTGCCTTCAATGTGGCTTGTGGCATATTAGCAATCCAACATGAAGATGTGGTTGTAAGATTATTTGTTCAAACGTTGACTGAAATTGCTACAGATTGGTTTTACCATTTACCCAATGGTGATATTACAAATTGGCAAGATCTCAAGATAAAATTTGAAGCTAGATTTAAATTAGCTAAGGATCAACACTCACTTTTGAGCCAATTATCACAATTGAAAAAGGATATTCCTCAAATAATGAGAGATTTTGTGGCTAATTTGATAAGATAGTCCATAAGAGCCTAGCTACTCAAAGACCCTCTGATGATAACTTGAAGTGCTTATTTATTAACTCAATGTCTTCAAAAATAATTTTCCTAATTCGTAGGCAAAGAGTGCAAAATTTAGAAGCTACCAAGAATTTAGCTATAGAATTGGAGGATGATTTAATTACTATAGGAAAGTGGAAGAAGGAAATTCAAGCTGATGGTCTGCAAGCATCAACCTCAACAACTACATCAAAACCAGTGATTCAGAGGTTGATGAATGATGTGATAACACTCAAGAGACAATTCCCTAAATCCAATACAACTTATCTACAAACCTAACAAGGCATCCCGAGGAGATTTCTAAATCATTCAGCAGGGACTGGAGGTAAAGCACTACAATTACCTCCTACGCAGCAAAGGCTAGCTATTGAAGCACCTCCACCGAAAGATAACAGGTGTATTTTTCATCTCACCGATGACCCTGATGGAATTTCTTTCCCAGAGATGGTGCGCTATTCCCAATTGATTGGTTCTAAGGAGGTGCTAAGTGAACCAAGTGAAGAAAAATCTTTTAGGCAACCTAGCGACTCTGAAATCCACTTCCTCGAGTATGAGTCAGATTCAGAAAGAGGAGGTGATATTTTGGTTACCTTGGAAGATCCTTCTTGTGTTGTACTGACCAAAAATCAACAAAATGTCAAACCTCAGGGTGCTCCCTCGTCTTCTGTTGTAAATCCTAAAGGTAAGGAGATTGTTTCTCGGTTTCATAATAATAATTTCAAACCTCAAGAACCTCAGTTATTAAAATCTATAGAGACTAAAGGTTCATTCGATATTTGTAGAATTTTTAAATCCTCTCAAATTTAAATTACACTAGTAGAATACCTTAAATTAAATCCCAAAGAACTTGATAGATTGGTTAAGTTTGTAAAAGGAAATAATGCATATGTGCAAGCCGACATGATACAATAATCAGTTAATGCTATATTGTCTTCTCAAGGAGATGTGTCAACTCATCCCACTACCCATGAAGCTTTTCCTGAAATAATTGCCCATCAAGCTGATGATACATTGTCTATTCTTGAATCAAAACCTAGGCCTTTTTATATATCTTTGTTCATAAATGGTCACAAATTAAATAACTATATCATGCCATCTGCAGTAGCCAAAGCTTTGGGATTATCCTTAAAAGAAACCTTTGGTAGGTGTTTTTCAATGGACTCCAAATAAATACCCTTATTAGGACAGATCAAAGATGCTCAAGTGGTCCTTGCTGCTCATCCAAATAAAAGAATTAAATTAATCATTTTGATAGCTGATATTCCTATGAGTTATGAAATGTTGTTAAGTCATACATTTTGTAGAGTCCTAGGGGGTGAGATTAAGATGGATTGGTCTCAAGCCACCATTCCCATAGGGAAACAGTGAGTCATTTTGTAGCTCAAGCCCAAATCCAAGTTCACTATTTTCCCTTTTGATAATCCTAAGGCACAAATATTATATCATGAATGTCAATTTGGGAATTATATGATATTATCTGATAATGGAGGATTTATGGTTGATCGAATTTGATGGAAGTTGTGTTGCATCAAGTTCTAGAGATGGGGTAGTTCTTATTCCCCCCTCTGGTAGACACATTCCTTTCTCTTTTAAGTTGGAGTTAAAGAACACAAATAATACTGCCGAGTATGAGGCCTTGCTATTGGGATTAGTTGAAGCAAAGAAATTGGGAGTGAAGTTGTTGCAAGTAAAGGGGGATGTAGAGTTGAATGTGAAAAAAGTTAGAGGGTTGTTCAATGGAAAGAATGAGAGATTGAGACACTATCAAAATAGAGTCTGGGATGAAATTGAGGGATTTGATGCATTTTCTATTGAAGCTATCCCTAGAGAACAAAATTCCAAAGCTGATTATTTGGCAGTATTACATTCCCTATTGATTCCTCGTCTTGAGTTTACAAATGATACCTATCAAGTGGAATTGGTATACCAACCTAGTGTACCTGATAATTTAGAATTTTGGCAGGTTTTTTAGAATGACAAGCAAATCAACAACTTCTTACATTGCGTAGAAATGCTCACTGCCACTTTCTTTGAAGGATTAGATGTTGAATGTAAGGAGTTTTCATCAGAACTGGGTCAATAAATGAATGATGGGGTAATACAAATAAAATGAAATAAGATTCCTAAAGGGTTGGTCTCTTTAGAATGTCTCTTTGATCATCATGATGCCTTTAAGAAGGAAAAAGATGAAAGAATTCCTACAGTCCAGGATGCTAGTGGTTATGAAAGAGTTAATATTGGAACTAAGGAGGATCCTAAGTATGTTAATCTAGGAAAATATTGCACACCTGTAGAAAAAGAAAGGTTCATAAGTCTCATGTTGGAATACAAGGACATTTTTGCTTGGTGCTATGATGACCTGAAGAACTTCAGGGAAGTAAAATTTCAACATCATATTCCTTTGAAGTCTGGAACAAGCCCTTTTTGGTAGAAACTTAGAAATTTTCACCCCAAAGTTTCTGAAGCCATATTTCAGGAGGTAGACAAAATGTGAAAGCTAGAATCATATATCCTATTCATCATTCTACTTGGATAGGCGACATTGTCCTAGTTCGTAAGAAAAATAGAGAGATAATAATTTGTATGGACTTTAGGAATTTGAATCAGGCTAGCCTTAAAGATAATTACCCATTGTCTGCTATGGATCATAATTTGCAGATAGTCTCAGGTTCAAAAATGATGTCTATGCTTGATGGTTTTTCTAGTTATAACCAGATTAGTGTTTCAAAAAGCGACCAACATAAAACAACTGTCATCACACCCTAGGGCACCTTTGCATATAACAGAATGCCATTTGGTCTGATAAAAATTGGGGTGACTTTAGAGAGGGCTATGGAATTTTTTTTTAGTCATTTGAAAGATAAGATAATTGTTATATACCTTGATGATTTAACTATCTTCTCGAAGAGAAGAAAAGACCACCTATGAGACTTAAGACAAGTATTGCAAAGATTTCGAGAACATGAAGTATTATTGAACCCAAAGAAGTCAGTGTTCGGGGTTACACAAGGCAAATTACTTGGTCACATTGTCTCTAAAGAGGGAATTAAAGTGAATCTAAAAAGGGTAAATGCAATTTGGCAATTAAGTTTACCATCGAATAGAAATGCAGTCAGGTCCTTCTTTGGGTAGGTAAATTTTCTAAGAAGATTTGGTCTAGATTTTGTAGAGACCACAAGGTACATTGTGAACTTTATGAGTGAAAAGTAGGTATTCAAGTGGAATGAAGAGGGGAAGAAAGCATTTGAAGCGATAAAAGAAGCTATAGCTCAAGCACCTATTCTTGTTAATCCAGATTTTAAGAAAGATTTTATTATCTATTGTTATACCTCAGAACATACCATGTCAGGGATTTTGTTACAAAAGAATGAAGAAAGTGAAGAAGTTCCAATATCCTTCATGAGTGTTCCTCTCAAGAAACATGAATTAAAATATTCACTAATGTCAAAAAAGCATTTGTTGTTGTGAAAATTGTAAAACAATTCAGGTACTATATCCTTCATTCTCATGTGATAGTTTATGTGCCGCATTCTACTGTTAAGAACATTTTAACATAGCAGGATATAAGAAAGAACAATAGAGCCTCATGGGTGTCTAAAATATAGGAGTATAATCTAAACATTAAACCAACAAAATTGGTGAGAGGACAAGGTTTGTGTAAGTTAATTGCAGAAAGTAAGAATGAAGTGAATGAGGAATTGCCCTTAGTCTTATTTGTTGGACTTCAAGACTCTTGGTTTGTGGATGTTGCATATTACCTAGCTTATGGAGATTGTCCAGCGCATCTCTCTCTGAGAGAGAAACAAAATCTGAGATTAAAGGTTGCTAAATATGTTATTTTTGATGATGTGTTGTACAAAAAGGGGTTGGAGGGAAATTTCTTATGCCGTGTAGATAAGCTACTTCAAGAGTCACTATTGAAAACCTTTCATGATGAAGCCCGTGGTGGTCACTTTTCATCAATAGTAATTGCCTATAAAATCTTGAGAAATTGTTATTATTGGTTAGGTATGTTTAAGGATGCATATGCTTGGGTAGCTAAGTGTGAAAAGTGTAAGTTATTCACTAGGAAGCCACAACTTGTACAGTTACCTCTCAGACCGGTAGTTATTGATGAACCGTTTAAACAATGGGGTTTATATTTTATAGGTCCATTGTCACCTACCTCAAGTGACAGACATATGAACATACTGATGGCCATATATTACTTCACCAAATGGGTCGAAGCCATTCTGATGCGGAAGACAACTTCTGAGGTTCTTTGTAATTTTCTTAAAGAAAATATTCTAGTTCGTTTTGGGGTTCCTTAGAAGATTATGGCTGATAACACAACCAACCTCTCTTCTATCAAGATTTAATTATTTTGTTATGATCATGGGATATCTATTTCTCACTCTTCAGATTATTACCCTCAAGGTAACGGCCAGGTGAAGTCAAGCAATAAAATTCTGATAAATATTATGAAGCTAGTGAGTGAAAACTTCAAAGACTGGCAAAAAAGATTGTATGAAGCTCTCTAGGTGGATCACACATCTCTAGAAAGAGCCATTGGGATGTCACCTTTTGAAATAGTGTATGGCATGGGGGCTAAAGTGTCACTTCCCTTAGAACATGCGGCTTCAAAGTTACAAACAGTTATTGAAGATGCATATTTTCAAGATTCTCTGGAGAAGAGGATTATGGATTTAATGAGGATTGAAGAAGAAAGAGATAAATTGGTTTATCGGATTATAGAACATCATATGCGGGTTAAGAAAATTTTTGACACGAGAGTCAAGCCACAAAAATTTATGCAAGGTGACCAGGTTTTACTTTGGGATAGAAGAAGAGAACCAAAAGGAGCACATGCAAAGTTGAGGTCATTATGGAAAGGACCATTTTCAATTCAAGAGGTAAAAGGCCTAATTATTTCAAGCTAGCATACCAGGATGGTACTTTTCTTTCCTTGACCTATAATGGGCAGGATTTGAAATTATATAAATTATAAGGAGTCCCCTACAGGTCTTGTATATAAGTTTTGCTGTGTCCAGTGATAAGTTGAGACTTTGTCATGTTTTTATCATCAAAACTCTTAGGTTTTTGACATCTTTTGGTTTGCATAGTGGTAGTGATGTATTGTAAATTGACTATATGTATTCCATGTGTTAAAACTGAACTTATGAAATCATGTTTTAACTTTGTCGGTCTATTCCTGCAACCATGCCATTTATTCCTACAACCATGTGATTTGTTGGTGTTGCTATGTGGATTATTTAGGGTAATATCATATGTGAATTAATGAATGTGTTAATTAAATAAAATTCATATGCATGTCCTTGTATGTTGTTTTTGTTGTAGTGAAGATAATAAATGATGTCGCAGTGGATATTCTCCTTTTGCACCTGAAGAAGGAAGGATCATGTAAGAAATAACTGGAGATCAAAACTAAGAGGAGCTGAGTGAGCGCAAGGTACTATTAGGCCCAATATGGAAAGCTAATGTACTGAGAGGGGAGGGGTGAATCGGTACTCCAAAACTTTTCTTCAATAATAACTTTACTGTTATGCATGAACCGAATAGTGCAGTAACATAATATAAAGCTAAAACAAATAGATAACAATCATACATGATTCACTCCATAACACATATATTTTGGTTACGCAGAAACTCTTGGTTAGAGAGAAAAAATGTGGTGGGGATGGCACCCACAACTTCACTGCTGCAATAATAAAGAGTGCTCGGTTAGAGCTACATGTTTAGCTATTTTTGATAGCTTACCCTATTAGGAGTAACAAGATCTATTAGATCTACCTTGCTAAAGGATTTCACAAAACTTCATCTAAATGTTGCACCTAGTTAGAGGCTTTACAATTTATAGACTTGATTAGAGTCTTTTACCCTGTTAAAGGTTTCTCTTACAACTTCAAAATATTACAATAAAATCATTACAAATATCTACAACTTTACATCTGGAATGTTATAGCAGATTCTATGTGCTCCTGGAATAAGTTACCTTGCTTATAGCATACCTTGGTAACCCATATAGTAACTCGGTAAACCCTTCTATTTACTTTGTTCTTCAACTATTCTCTGATAACCTTCTCGGTGACGTCTGTGTCTCTGTAACAGTCTTCTTACACTCATGCACACACACACTTTTTAATTCTTAACTCATGCTGTATAAATAGATCCCTTATGATGGTGATCCATTCATTGCTTCGATCTTACAAATGTGATTTATCGAATGAATAACCATGCAAATTATTTCATTGGTTAGATGACCTCAAAATCATACAAATCTTTAAGCGCAATTTCCAATGTGATAATGATTAGATGTGCCTTGATCTTGTAACACATTTTCATATGTATGTCCAGGTTCAATGAATCTGGTAACATGTTTCACTTAGTGTATATCAACTCGGTGTGTCATCTTTGCTGCTCGGTAGACATGAAATGATACTCGGTAGACAACCTGGTGTATACTATGTTTTGAGACTACTTTCTTCAATAACCGATGAGACTATGCATACCGACTGAATATCTCGATAGAGATAACTGACTAGAGTATATAGAATAACATTGACATGAAACTAATGGCAACTTGATAAGTAGTAACAATCTCCCCTTTTGACATTAGTTGAGATGTTTGACAAAAACTACTTTCAAAGTTATAACTCAATAATCTATATACTTGCAAAATTTGACTATGCTGATAGTATATGCAATAGTCAATAATATAATATATCCAGATATACTCCCCTTATTGATATACTATACAAAACTCTGATTTTGCATGCTTGGTGATCTGTTTTGTGTGCTTTGCTTACTGTATTATATACTGCTCGGTGCACTGCTCTTGGATACTCTACTTCCTCTGCTCGGTATACTCCCCCTGTATACTATACTCCTTTTGTTTGATTTATGCTACACTCCCCCAATACTGTATCACTCCTCTAATACTATAACATATTACTCCCCCTTTTTGACAAACATCAAAACTTAATTACCATTCAGGGGTGGTAACTGGTCAAAAATGGATTTGTACTTAGTCTAGGCTTTGGTGAGAGCGATAGAGAGGGCATTCTTTACACTATCCATTAAAAAATTTTGTGGTTGAATAGCAGCCAATAATGATATTAAGCCATCTAAAGTGCTTCCTTCTTGTGTAGTAGATAAGGAGGTGGCTCGATTGATCTGTTCTTGGACGGATGAAAGATGAGAAAGGAATAATGTCTGAAGTGTCATTATGTCCATCCAGATCTTGTGTTCTTTATTTCATAGGTCCAATTGTTGAGCCATGAGCTGTCGTAGCTTTGTATAAAAATTCTGAACTGAATTTGGCTCTATGGTCAACTTGCTTGAGAGATCGGTGATCTCTTTCTCAATTGCCTCTATTTTATTCTTAATGTCTTTAATGAATAAAGAAAATGTGCAAAGTTTCTGAAATAAATAAAGAATGTGCTTGAGTTGAGGAGTCAACTCAGCAATAAATTTGACAAGTTTAACTTTGCCAATAGCTATAGCTTTCTGTACCTCTTCTATCATTTTTGCAATGAGCTCTTTGTCTTTTAGCTTGCTCAAATACTTTGATGCATCTACTCCAGATGTCTCTATCTTTGTTAGGAGTTCATCTAGTTGAATGTGGATGGTTGCATCTATTGATATTGTAGTTTCAGGTAGCATATCTATTAAGAGTGCTTTCACCTTCTGAAGTACTTTATTTTTCTTTTGAATGGCCATTTGCTTCTCTTGTTCGGCCTTTGCTTTGCATAGTTCACCAAAATCAATGAGTGCTTGCCCCTTCAATTTTGATATCTCTACATTGGGCAACACTATTGGTTTTGACAAATCAACTTTAAAACTATGCGTTTTCATCTTCTTTTCTTTACCTTTCACCGATGGAACTAAGACAAGGGTTTGTGAGGCTTGTTGACCCTCAGTAGGTTGCTCGGTAGAGGAAACACTTTGATCAATTTTTTTATCCTTTGTAGAGTCCTTTGGTGTCTCAGTACTTGATGTCTCAGTTTCAACATTCGTAGTGCTAGAAGGTGCTTGAGATGTCTGTTCTTGAGTAGTACCTTCTCCTGTTGTAGACTTGTGACCTTCGGTGCCTTGCTCTATGTCATGAGGGGTTTCGATTGAGATAGGTTGCTTGACCAGTGGATAAGGCTGAACTTGTTCCAAGACTGATTCACTAGATACAATTTTTGCATATGCATTGCCTTCTATAATTTCCTATTCTGGTGCATCTGTATCTATGACATCTTCATCTATTTGAATGGTGTCAGCAGGGTCTTTCTCGGTAACATCAGGATCTTGCTTGGTGACATCAACAATTTCATCTGTAGCTTGCTCACCGGCATCCTTGATTTTAAAGATTTCCTGCCACTTTGCTTTTGTCTCATTTTCAACTTCAATATACAGCCCATTCATCAGTTTTAAAGCTCTCTTCTTGACAAGAAACTTTGAATTGTAGGTTGTTAGATGTTCCTTTATTTTAGCTACTGACATGTCAGGAAAGAGATGAACCAGACTTCTCTCTCTGATCTGTTTCTTTAAGTCCATTGCATACTTCCACCTATTATCAATATGCAAGTAAAGTTCATTCGAAAGTGACTTAGCTAGTTCCAATGGAGCTAACCGGAATTTTACAAGTGTGCAGATGATAGCTTCTTCAATTTGTCTCTTCTCATCATTATTTATGGTTTCATACTTGACATATCTAAATGATCCAAATCCTCCATATTCTTTCAGATTAGCATTGAAGTTTTCAACACTATGTATATTTACCTTCTTGCTCTTGACAATCTGGAATTTGCTTGCATCCTCTGATTCGGTATCACTAGAATCTTTTGCCAAAATGAGTCTCTGAGTAGATTTCTTGTATGTCTTTGTTACCTTGGGAGTAGTAACACTTTTTGTTTTCTTACTTGGTGAGGCTGCAGATGCTCTTGTGTTAGGTCGCTTTGGAGGTGGAGTCGATGAGGCCTTTGATGTGTCCTGTTTCTTTCTCTTGGACACTTTTCCCTTAGGCAATTCAGTGCTTAGTGTTATTGCTACCTCTTGGGCTTCAGATTCCTCTTCGATAATGGTAATGGTGCCTTTGACAAGTGTAGAGGAAGAGTCTTCTCTGAATATCTCTGACAATGCCTTTATCATTTTTGTTGCCTTTCTTGTAGCTTTGGGTACTACAATGCTCATTGTTACCTTTTGCTTTACTTCCTCATAGGTTCCATACCTTAGCTCAGTAGCATGTCTTGGTAATGAGAGAAATACATCAATTTGTTATTGTGTGATCTCAAAGTCAATCTCATAACCCATCGGTGACAAATATTGAGTCCTCGGTTCCACAACATTCACATAATAGTAATCAGTGTCAACTTCAAAACATATATCATTTTTGTATTTCTCCACTAGCTGGGGTGGAATCCTATATCTGTTATGCATTTTCTCCTGAAATTTACTGAAGTAGTCATCCATAATATTATTGAAATTATCACCTAACTTCTTGATGAAGTCATTTATCTGATGGGTGATTGGTTGGTGTAGTTCCCAAACAACTTTACCGACTGATGGAAAGAATTTTTTAAAATAGAAAAACATGCATACCAGTAATGATCCAAACTTTAGTGTATTAGCTGAGTTGTTTTTCTTCGCCTTCCTGATGGTGTTCAGATTCTCAAACAGGTTCTTTAGCAACACCTCACATAGATCAATTTTCATTCCCTTTTTCACAATTTTGTATGCCAATCTATGACATTATTCAATTTCAATCCTCTGCAATCTAATTCCACTCCGGTTAAACTGATCAATTCCTTCTGTGATATCATCTTTTGGGCTCGGGCATGATCACAAACGGGGTAACCAGTAATCAAATGAATGATTTTCTTGGTAATCTTAAATGGTTTCTCTTCTAGCCACATGAAATCATCGTGAACTCTACTCAGAACGAACTTAACCCGCTAGGGTTGGAAAACACAGGGATAGGTTAGGGCTTCAGTTAATCCCTTGATCTTGATGTGTTCATACTTGCTGTTCAATTTACCATCTGTGCATAGCTCATAATAGGTGTCTCTGATTTCAACATGACTGAGTTCTTCAACATGACATTTGGTGAAGAATCTCACATCCTCGACTAACAACACTCTATCTGGGATGAGTGAAAAGGCAGTTTTGTAATCTGGTTCAGATGCAACTTTGGGAGTCGAAGAGTATTTTAGTGAGGGCTTCTCTACATTCTTGACAACTATGGGATCTTGGATCTTGGGCGCCATTGTATATTTCAAATAAAAGGTAACAAAGGATCCTTAGGGTTTCAGGATTTTCAAATGACTGACGCTTTATACTTAGCAGATAATGGCAACTAGATAAGATAGGTAAACCAGCTTAGCAATGCATTGAGATTGATGTAAATACCTTGAATTTGCTTTGTAGGAGGTTTTGATTGCCTTGGATTCGCTTTGCTCTGCTCTCTCAAAAATTTGGTAAGTGTAAATAATTGCGAAAATGCTTTTAAGTACACCATATGCCTTATCGGGCTCTGTGTGGGTTAGGTCAAAAACATTAAATGCTTTTGGTTCACTTTAACTTTCTTTCCTTTTTCCGTTTTAACCGAGTAACCAAACTTCCTTCATTTACCGACTAGACAGGTTTCCTATATTCACCGACTTGACAGTTTTCCTGTATAGTGTTTCAAATGACTTTGATATAATTTCAAAATTACTAATACATCTTAATAATGTAGATTTGAATTAAGTACATGATAAAATAGGAACTATTATGAATTTAACCTTGAGAGAATGCAGTCCCTTCATACCTTTACCGATTGATTTGGAATAGGTGCACCTAACTCGGTAGGTAAGGTGATTTCTTCATTTGACACAATTTCCTTATTTTTCCAAATCATCTTTAATTTGTCTTTTATTTCTTCAGTGTCTTTTCTAGGTTGATCTCTACAATCTCCAACTAAATGTCCAACTTTGTGACAATGAAAACATGCCATACCAGGATTTCTCCATGATCTTCGGTTGTTCATTCCAAACCTTATAAAACAGTTGGCACTTATATGTCCATATCTTCCACAACATTCACACCATATCCTTGTATTGTAATCTCATTGTACTACAGAGTATTGTCGGTAAGGATTTGTGTGAGTTCGGTAACCTCTAGCATTTGCTCGGTGTGTAGACCACATATAGTTATTTTGCTTAAACCAACACTTATCGGTACTATGTCCATATCTATTGTAGTTTTTACAAAACCCTTTGAATTTTGCCTTTTGATAATTGGTAACAGACTTTGTCCTACATTGATTAGATGTGTGACCATATTTATTGCAATTGTAACAATAACCATTGGACTTAGTGACATTTGGTTGCTTACCTTTTCTGATTTGGCACATATAGGTAGTGTGAGCTTGATTTCCACAATAGTTGCAAATAGGCTTCTTTATTTTGATGTTATTCTTGTTTCCAGCTTGCTTTGATGATTCTCCTCTCTCGGTAGTATGAATTCCCTTCTTGGTAGAGTCTTTTCCTTTGTAACCAAGTCCTGCATCTTTGTTGGGTCTTCTTGTATTCAGTTGCTCATCCAACATTCTTTGGATTTCTCCTCCGTTTCAAGTTCATCGGTCAACCTTGATACTTCAAGTTTCAATGCTTGATTCTCATCATTTTTCAGAATTGCTTCATGATGTGCATAACCTAGTTGATCTGACAGGTTTTGTTGAATTCCAGTCAACCTTGTGATTTCATCATTCTTATTAGATACTAAGGCTTCAAGTTGTTATTTCTCTCTTTCTAGATCTCTTACTTTATCCTTGGTTGTCCTCAATGCATCAAGATTTTCAGTCATCTGTGTGCTGAAATGTTCATGTTCTCTTTTCATTGCTTTCAACTGATCAGCCAGTGCTTTGTTCTTTTCTTTCAATACTCCAATCATTTCTTCAGTTTCTTCAGATATACTATTCTTAGATGATGTCTCAATTTGTTCCATTAACTCTTGAGAGTCCTGCAAATCATCAGATAATCTTCTTCTTACTTTCAAAGATTTTTACATTTGTCTTTGCATGTCTACAATCACTTGATTAGCATGATCCAGTTCTTCTTGCAGATATAGAATCCTCCGAGATTGTTTATAGCCTTCCATTGATAAGATCTTTCTCTTTAGGCATTTAAACCCTTTTCCAAGATTCAATCTCTGATACCAATTGTTAGGCCCAATATGGAAAGCTAATATATTAAGAGGGGAGGGGTGAATCAGTACTCCAAAACTTTTCTTCAATAATAACTTTACTGTTATGCATAAACCGAATAGTGCAGTAGCATAATATAAAGCTAAAATAAATAGATAACAATCATACATGATTCACTCCATAACACATATATTTTGGTTACGCAGAAACTCTTGGTTAGAGAGAAAAACTACGGTGGGGATGGCACCCTCAACTTCACTACTGCAATAATAAAGAGTGCTCGGTTAGAGCTGCATGTTTAGCTATTTCGGATAGCTTAGCCTGTTAGGAGTAACAAGATCTGTTAGATCTATCTTGGTAAAGGATTTCACAACACTTCATCTAAATGCTGCACCTGGTTAGAGGCTTTACAATTTATGGACTTGATTAGAGTCTTTTACCCTATTAAAGGTTTCTCTTACAACTTCAAAATATTACAATAAAATCATTACAAATATCTGCAACTTTACATCTGGAATGTTATAGCAGATTCTATGTGCTCAGAATAAGTTACCTTGCCTATAGCATACCTTAGTAAACCCTTCTGTTTACTCTATTCTTTGATTGTTCCCTAAAAACCTTCTTGGTGACCTCTGTGTCTCTGTAACAGTCTTCTTACACTCATGCACACACACAATTTTAATTCTTAACTCATGCTATATAAATAGATCTCTTATGATGGTGATCCATTCATTGCTTCAATCTTACAAATATGATTTATCGAATGAATAACCATGCAAATTATTTCATTGGTTAGATGACCTCAAAATCATACACAATCTTTAAGTGCAATTTCCAATGTGATAACGGTTAGATGTGCCTCGATCTTGTAACACGTTTTCATATGTATGTTTAGGTTCAATGAATCTGGTAACATGTTTCACTTGGTGTATATCAACTCAGTGTGTCATCTTTGCTGCTCGGTAGACATGAAATGATACTCGGTAGATAGCTCGGTGTATACTATGTTTTGAGACTACTTTCTTCAATAACCGACTAGATTGTGCATACCGACTAGACTGTGCATACCAACTGAATATCTCGGTAGAGATAACTGACTAGAGTATATAGAATAACTTTGACATGAAACTAATGGCAACTTGATAAGTAGTAACAGGTACAGCATGGGTGGAGCAGCCAAGAAACACTACTAAAGTTTAACTTTAGTGGGCATTGAATTTGCAAAACACCGCCACGGTATGCAAAAACTGTGGTTCAGTTTAGATCCACGTTTCTTGCAACCAAGCTCTAGTTATCTTCTTTATTAGTCAATCATCTGCCTCTTCTTCTGGGCATGATTTATGTTGTCTATTGTAGTTGATCTTCTCTTTATTAATAAGCTCTTCCTTTTTCTTGGAGTTTAGACATAATAGAAAGGAATAGAGAAGAGAATTTTGATAAGCATTCTTAAGTTTCTTTTCAAAATATGTAATCATTTTCAGGAAGCAATGAATAAAAGATATGTTGTTCAGATCCGTTAAAGGTAGTTTTCTAGAAGCTTGATATCACTCATCCAAGGGGGCCCACTTGGTGAGTGATCCTGTGTGTGCTCATTGAAATTAGTTTTTCTTTAGTTGCAGTAGAAGTTCTTGCTTTGATTGTTCCTGCAACCACTAGAAATAGATCCACTGACTATTCCTACAACCAAGCCAGAACAGAGTAATTTCTGTTATCTATATTAAATTTTTCTAGCATTGTTTTTATAAGTTTTTCTTGTAGTCTTTCATAATTTTCATTCTTGCCTTTCCTTTTCGCATAATGTTAGTTATTGTAACAATGGAGAATAGCCATTGAAGAAACTTAGTGCATATATAGTGCAGACCCATTTCAAGTACTATGTCCCTGGGTTGATAACTAAATGAGCACTAGCCATGAAAATAGTAACTTTACTAGATGAATTTCCAAACTTTGGGTTGAGACTTCAATTAGAGTTATTATTATTATTGTTGGAGTAGACATTTTTAGCATCATTTCCGAGGATGGTGTCAATCTAAGAACCTTTCATGATTATTATTGTTTTCAATTAATTGTTTTTGGGAATACCTGATCGTTTGAAAAATTTCATGAATCTGCATGCACAAAAGAAGAAGAGATCCCAGAGGTAGATTTCTACCCACTCATTCTAATCATGCAGAAGATAATCTCCCAGATATAAATCCTTTTGCTGAACTTTACCAAGCCCCACAGAATTTGAGCCACCCTGAATCTGAATTTTTGGAAGGTAGTTTTCAGTTCCTTTTTGGTCTTCAAGAAGAAGAATTTCCTATAGTAACAACCCCCACAAGTCCAATGCAAGGGAACCCACCTCCTGGTGGGAATAATCCACCACCACCACCAGGTCCAACATTTGAGTTTCCCATATCTGATCAACATGATAATGTTAATCTTAAGAACATTCCAGCATCTTCACTCCCTAAATTCTATGGATTGGTGATAGAGGATCTAGACATATTTCTGTTTGAATTTGATGTTCTCTGTAGGAGTTTTGACTATACTACAGATGCCCATAGACTCAAAATTTTTCCTACCACTTTGAAGAAGTCATCTTTGAGATGGTTTATGAGCTTGGGTACTAGCACAATCAATACATGGGATGAGATGAAATAGTTGTTTCTTGCAAAATACAAAGATTATTGTAGAGGTACTGATCGTCATGGGGACGATATCTTTAGAATGAAACAAACTGAAGATGAGAGTCTTGAAGATTACCTGGAAAGGTTTCTATTTAGTGTCAAAAAGTCCAAGCATAGTACTCTCAATGAAGATTCCCTCAAGTTGATATTTTTGAGGGGAATCAGTGATGAATGCACTGATTCCTTGGATCTTATGAGAGGAGGTGACATTACACAATCCACTTGGGCTGAAATAGGACAAATTTGCAAGAAGTATTTCAGATTTACTTCTAAGAAGAATAGGAGATTTAAACCAGGAGCACCATTATCAGCATCTGGAACTGGAGTTTCTAGATTGGAACTTAGTCATCTATTAAAGGACTTCAAGGAGGACATTATAAACAATATGGCTACCCAGTTGGATACACTGACAGCTAAGAAAAAACATGAGGAAGCTGATGCATTTCTTGCAGAATTTTGTCCTCATTGTAAACAATGAAAGAAAGATTGTAGATGTAAAATGGTTGTAAATGTGGAGGTACTTGACTTCAAGCTAGTTCAAGGTGAGGACAAGCAAGTCTTCTATGTTTCTCAAAGAAGACCAAATTTCCAAAGACAGGGTATGCCACCAGATCTACTTTCTTTTTCTAGTTATAGTGGACTTTCTTATGCACCAAATAACCAATGGCAATCACCGTATTCTCAAAATCTTGGTAATTATCAAAATTGGTATGGTTCTCAAGGCCAAGGGTAGCTTTTTGGTAATCAAATGCCACAGTGGCAGTAGCCACAAGGGAATTGGTAGCCACCTCAAGGCCAAGGAAACCAGTTTCAAGGGAATTGGCAACCTACTTCTCAATGGAGGGGAAGCCAACCATGGAATGCCCAATCTTCTAGTTATCAGCCACCTATTCAGCAGCCACAACCTCCTGCATTAATGGATCCTCCTGTAACTATTGCTGCATCACCTAAACCAACAGAGTTCCCTACTTAACCATTGCCAAATCCTAATATTAAGTCTCAGCAACAACCACAAGCTTATTCAGCTGATGTTAATCAATACCCAGCCTATTCTTTATCTCTAAATGACATTCACCTTCGATCTAGGATAACTCTACCTAATCTCTCTCATCCAATTATCACTGAGGTACAAGACAAGCAAGAAATATCTAATCCAACAGATACAATACCTCAGAATCAAATATTGCCACCATTTCCCCACAGATTACAAGAAAAGGAAGTTCCCACAGAACAACAACGAATCTTTGATATTATTGATCAATTGAAGCATATTTGTGTTAAAATTCCATTGTTGCAAGCAATAAAATATGTTCCCATATATGGTAAGGCATTGAGAGAAGCATGTCTAAAAAAACCTGGCAGGAAGAAAAAGGATCCACAAACAGTTCATGTTATGGGTCAACTGGTCTATAATATGTTAGGTAAGATTGCCATTCCAAAGTATTCTGATCCAGGTAGTCCTGTTGTGAGTATAGTGATTAAGGTCAGTCAAATAAATAATATTTTGATTGATTTAGGGGCAGCCAATAATGTGATGACAAGGGAAGTAATGAAACAACTTGAGATCAATAGTTTAAGGCCTACACCCATAGTTCTATAGCTTGTTGATAGCTCTACAATAAGACCTGATGGTATCATAGAGGATGTAGTAGTTATTTTGGATTCCTAGGAATATCCTGTAGACTTTATGATTTTATCTCCAAAAGCAACATTAGGAGGATATCTGGTCATTTTGGGTAGACCTTGGCTTGCCACAGCTGATGCACATATTGGATGTAGATCAGAGGATATGACTATTTCAGATGGGAGTTCTACAAAAACATTAGCCTTTTATTCTCCAGCAAAACCCCAACTTGAACAACAACAAGCCATTTGGCCTATCTTGGGAGAAGAATCTGAGGAAGTTGACTCTATTAATCACCTTATGATGATTAATCGAGGACCACTCATGCAGTTATATGATGAGGAATTAATTCTTTATAAAATCCTGATAAATGAATTAATAGAAGAGCAAAAATTGCAGGAATTGGTTTCGAATATTTCAGGTTTGGACTTTCCTACAACCACTGATATATTGCATACTCTATTGTCAGAGGAATTATATTCTTCTCATTTTTTTGATATAAACCACATTGATCTTATTATTAAGATAAAAGTGTTATTGAATAAATATTTGAATATCAATAGAGATCTATCAGATACTCAAAAAGAGGGCCTTGTGGACTTGCTGAAACTTCATAAAAATGCTTTTGCATGGGATTACAGGGATATGAATGGGATAGATCCAGCAGTTTGCACCCACCATATTTATATAAAGGAAGAGTGTTGCCCACTCAGACAGCCTCAAAGAAGAATCAATCCTGCCTTGAAAGAGATAGTTAAAGAAGAATTGCAGAAGTTATTAAAAGTCGGGTTTATCTATCCTATCTTTGACAGCCAATGGGTATCACTTCTGGTAATAGTCCCTAAAAAAGGAGGAAAATGGAGGGTATGTGTTGATTATAGAGCTCTAAACTTAGCAGCAAGAAAAGATCATTTTCCATTACCATTTGTGGATCAAGTATTGGATTATCTAGCTAGTAAAAGATATTTTTCATTCCTTGATGGATTTAGTGGCTACAATCAGATCCAGATAGCCCCCTAGGATCAAGAGAAGACAACATTTACTTGTCCATGGGGCATGCATGCATATTTTGTTCTTCCTTTTGGGTTGTGTAATGCTCCAGCCACTTTTCAAAGAGCGGTGATTAGTATTATTTTTTTATATTTCTCAAGATATTATGGAAATTTACATGGATGACTTTACAAATTATGGTTCTGAATTTGAGAGAGCATTGGGTAATCTGAAGAAAGTTTTACAATGATGTGAAGACTACAATGTGTCCTTAAATAGTAAGAAGTGTTTCATTATGATGGAAGAAGGAATAGTCCTTGGTCATCATATCTCCGTACAAGGCATCCAGGTGGATCCAACAAAGATTGAGGTCATTCAACATATTAATGACCCTGTGAAGAAAAAAGATGTAAGAAGATTTCTTGGTCATGTTGGATACTACAGACGGTTTATCAAAGATTTCAGTAAAATTGCAAGTCCCTTATATTCACTGCTTACTAAAGATATAGAATTTAAATGGACCTGAGCATGCCATGAAGCTTTCTTAAAGCTTAAGCATGCTCTCAATCAAGCACCAGTTCTTAAAGGCCCAAATTGGTCTCTACCATTCCAAATTCATACAGATGCGTCTGATTATGCAATAGGAGCAGTGTTAGGACAGAAAGTTGACAAATTGGAAAATGCAATATATTATATTAGCAATAATTTGCAGGGACCTGAATTGAATTACATAGTCACTGAAAAGGAAATGCTAGCTGTCATATATGTACTTAACAAATTTAGAAACTATATCATAGGATATCTCATATTTGTGCATACAGATCATACTACAATTAGACATCTCATGAAATAAGCCATCAATCACTGGTAGATTAGCTCACTGGTTATTGTTGATGTAGGAATTTGATATCACAGTTGATGATAAACAAGGGAAGTCTAATGTGGTTGTAGATTATTGTTCAAGACTTCAATTGCAAGAAGATTCTATAGTGATAGATGACGCTTTTCTAGATGAACATTTGTTTCTCATTCAAGCGCACACTCTTTTGTATGCTAATATTGCCAACTATTTAGCTGCAACTAAGATGCTAATTTATTTCTCTCCTAAGGAAAGAAGGTTTCTTGTTGAAAAAAGTTTTAACTTCTCATGCACTGCTTGTTGGCATTTTTGATGATTATGTTGTGATTGTCATTGATGGACACACACTTGCATTGAGCTCATTTTTGTATGTATAAGTTAAAGCTCAATTGGTACCTTCTCCTACTAGTATGATGCATTATAGTCCTTAGACTATTGGTGTTTTACAGAAAGTGATTACTGATCTGAAGTGGTATGTTGACCCCAAGAAGTTTGAGGATCTCAAGCGGTACAAAGGATCAAAGCGGCAGAACACATATTTCCCAGTCTTCATTTTGTCAAACCGGCAACCGGTATTCTGTATGAACTGGTAATACTCTGTGATGAGTTACCAACCGACATTTTGTGATGAGTTACCATCCACCAATTATTTGATGGTGCCGACACTTCAATAGTGTTTTTTGTGTCGTGTTACAGAATATGTCTAGATGCATTGAACCCAAGAAATTGTATTGTAATCCTATTGGACCGACATGAAATCAGATTCCTTTATAAGGACATCATGTCTAGGGTTTTAGGTTGGTGATGTTGTTGCGAGGGTTTAATGTGGTTGATGAGTTAGAGAGAGTATGAATGTGTAGAAGACTGACATAATGTTGGAATGCATTAGGAACGAGCTATCAAGGATCTAACCAAGCAATCTGTGCTATTAGCTAGATCACTCACTTGTTGATTACTCACATCTTCGACAAGTCTGAAGCCCTTAACTGGGTAGGCCTAAAAAGCCTTTTGTAAATCCTCTAACAAGGTGGTTCACATCTATGGATCTATAAATCCTCTAGTAAGGTAGTCTTTAATCGGACTTATCTCCTAACAGAGATTGAGATTCCTAACAGGATATGTTCTGGTAAAGAACATTGTATGACCTTAACTGATCTGACCTTAACCGATCTGGTTCCTATTCTGTAGATAGTTACTTTTGAGTTCCATCTCACTGTGGTTTTTCCCATTTGGGTTTCCATATCAAAATCTCTTGTTTTATGGTGTTTGTGCTTCTGTGGGTGAATGCATTATTTGCTATTTGGTTTGCATGTGTGCTAATCGGTTTGTCTGCTAAACTGTTTTACCGATTTACTATTAGTCTAGCAAGGTGTTTAAGTACAAATATTTTTGTCATACTAATTCAGCCCCCTCTTAGTATTCATCAATTGGTATCAGAGCCAACCTTTCTATAAGTTTAACCACTTGGAAAGAGATATGGGGGAATACACATTGAGGGAACTTACTCATTAGCTCACTCAGTGTGAGCAAGCCTATGATGATCTAATGGTCAAATACAAGGCATCTCAAGAAAAGAGGAGAGAACATGCTGAAAAGCTAATGGAGCTATCTGAAAATAGTTCCTCTGATGAAGCAGACATGGAAGCCCTGATTCAAGAAGTAGAAAAGCTAAATGAATCCAATTCCAACCTGAGAAAAGAATTGGAAGGATTGACTATCCGAATGTGCCAAGAGCTTGAGAACCAGAGGAAAGCTGAAGATCTGTTCAAAGACAAAGATCATGAAAACTCCAAGTTGAAGCAAGAGATCAGTGCCCTAACTGCTAAACTCCATGCAACAAAGTGGAAAAGGAAGACATGCAAGGAGAACTAAACAGTGCCATCTCTGAGAATGAAAACCTAATGGAAACAAATGCTGCTATTTCCAAAGAACTCTCTGAGTCAAAGGAAATACTTGCAAAGTTCAACAAGAGTATTGTCAAGCTAGAGAAAAAGCTTGAATCTACCAAACCTGTTAAGAATACTGATGGATTTGGTTATTCTGGTCATGAGGAAGGTAAGACCTCTGGTACAAATGTTGGAGCATCAAAGAATCAACCAACATCAAAGGATAAAAGTAAGAAAAAGTTTAAACCTATTTGCTTTAACTATCTTAAAGAAGGACATACTGCTAATGTGTGTAGGAGTAAGGCTTACAATAATTTTCCTTATTTTCTAAATGATAAGCCTAGATCCTATAAATTGAATGGTAACTGTTATGCATGCAACAAGTTTGGGCATAGAGCATTTGAATGCAGGGCAATTATGAACAACACTGGAATATATCCTTAGAGGACTCAAGGAGTAGGTCCAGAACCTTTTGTGAACCGGAATCACAACTGGTTTAATGCCTTCAATCATCAGTCAAGAAGTGGTGGCTATTAAGCAGCAACCAGATGGAGAGAAAACTATTTGATCTATCATAATCATGGTCACACTGCTACAACATGCAGGAGGAAGAATGACAACATGAATAATGGACCTTGGAGAGCACCTGGAATGGTCTGCTATCATTGCAACAAACTGGGTCACATTGCCATATTCTGCAGATCAAGAAAGAACATATTGGATGACATACTAGTCACACCAAAAGGAAAGATTGATATTGACACTGTTCAAGCGGATATGAACAAAACCTGGAAGAAGAAACCAACGGTGTTACAAGAAGAACTGGTTTCTGCATCTAGTGTGGAAATGACGGAACTGACAAACTAAGCATCAGAAAAGCTTAGGGGCAGCAAATGGTGAAATGTTTCGAACCCCCGGTTTACACCGATAAAAGACCTTAACCGATATGCGATACCTGTCATTTGGTGGAAGACTAGAAATGGTAAAAGGCAAATTAGGGTTTACGCCCTAATGGTGGAGCATTAATTACGGTTGGTGAGGAATATGTTTAAAAGGAATTTCAAATTATTTCTCACTATCATTTTTCGAGTGAAGAAGTTTTTCAAGTGCAGAGCGAAGAAAAAGTGATTTGAGTTGCAGTTCAAAGAAATCTCGAAACCCTGAAGAAGATTTAGAAGCAAATATCAAAAGGTCAAGAGAAGAGCTCAAACCGGTGATTCAGCAACCGATGAAGTGGAAGGTGAAGTGAAATTTGCAAAGCCCTAAATTTTCAATTTCTGAAAGGTATTTCTTGAGTTTTCTATATTGTCATGGCTTCCGCATCTCATGATAGTTCTAGTGCAACTATCGATTCTATGGATTTCATTCAAAAAAAATCAAAATATAATCCTCTGTCACAAATATCGGTTGGGGTTATAGTAGAAGAAGGGATTTTAGATTATATAGACTGCAAAATCGAAGACCTAGTGTCTCTTGTGATCCATTCGCAACTAGGTCTATTCTATGGGAAGGATAAAAAGATCAAACTAGATTATAGCATTTTGGAGAAGAAGAAACTTCACAATGCGGTTTACTTCCTAGAGGATTTCACAGATGACCACATTAGAATCATTCTGAGAAGAGTTCATGGTGAGAGAACGCATGATATCACTCCACAAGTTGTTCATGCCATCACCGGTTTCTACAATGTCGGTGAAGTGTCAGCCCTAAGGAAGGTCAGCAAGACAGAAATGTCCAAGCTCACTGGTTTAGTGAGCGACTCATGAGGAATGACCGTTAATTCCATCAAGGATGACCTTGTGAAATATGCGTGCATGGTGATTGGATACCGAACGTTCTCTACCAGCACAATTAACTCTGTATCTACTATAGCGGGTAATGCCGCTTACTGGATGATCAAGGAAGATGCATCATTTGACCTTTGCACCGGTATGCAAAGGCAACTCCTGTTGAATCTTAAATCAATCAAATAGGATAATGCATTAAAATTCAAGTTTGGACAACTTCTTGTAGGACTATTTTTCTACTTCCAAGGTTACTTCCCCGGAATGGGAGATATTCAGTGGTCTGTGGACCAACCGGTTACCAAGCAGATCAAAGAAAGCCTACAAGCAATTGGAACCGGTTACCCTGATGTTCTGAACAAGTACTTTGATGAGTTCAGAAGTAAGATGAGCCTAAGGATGAGGATATCCAATGATACTATCAAGAAATATGAAGAGGATATCTGCTTTATCGTCAAAGTTGATGAATGCATAATGGAGGCTGTTGAGCCAAGACAGGAAGAAGTAGAGCCTATGGGCTATGAGGTGATGTATGATATGCTAGATGGGTATGCTTCTACCCTAATCGCCTCACCTCTTGATCCTAAGGCAAAAAGAACTGACACCTATCTGGAAAGGGTTGCACCGGTTGTAGATCCTCCTGAAAAGAAAGGAAAGGCAATGCCTTCGACATCAACACTGGTAATTGCAGCATATCCCAAAGTGACCAAGTGGTCACCTGCAAAGAAGAAACTGGTAGCGGTACCTGCCAAAGTCTTCAAGAGAAAGAGGAAGACAAGGAATAACTCACCGGACTTAGAAGAAACTGTGTCTGAGGAAAAACCTAAGAAGACAAGACAATCAAAGAAAAAGACAAAGAATGAACTGGCATAATCAACACGGGTAAATATTGACATCTCCTCCTACAAACCTTTGACACATTGTCAAAGAACTATCAAAAATATTAGGAGAAAAGTGTTGAATGATTTGATTGATTGTTTTGATGATTTCAATGATGATGAAAAAGAAGTAGTTGAAAAAGAAATTATTAAGTATTTATGTGTTAATGACCGACCGCCTTCAGAAATTAGATCTGAGACACCGGATTCTTCGTATAATTCCTTAGACAATAAATGGCGCATTTCCATAGAAAAGGAACAGGAAATGAGAGAGAAAGATTTTGCTGAACATTTTCTTGACGTATCAAATTCAGAACTATTTGAAGTTATGAATAAATACAAAGGCCTCTTCTTTATGAGAAGAAGAAGACTCTTGTTACTAGAAGGAAAGGGTCAAGAAGTGCTCAAGAATACACACACTCTTACTCTAGAAGCTCTTAAGATGCATCAGGTGGCTGAAGCCAATAGGAAGGCTGAGCAAGAACTGGCAATAACAAAACCGGATGAAGTGTTTGATACTGAAGGAAACCTGGTTGTTGAACCCACAGACACTATGGATGTCGATGCTCTAGATGTAGAAGATGTTGCACAGGACACACCATCTGAAGCAACAAGACAAGAGAAGCAGGCTAAACAAGTTGAAAAGCAAGCAGAGGAAAAACAGGAAGAGGCAGCAAAGAAATAGGTAGAGAAGAAGAAAAAGGAAGAAGATGAGGAGAAACAGAAACAGGAGGAAAAGAGAAAAGAGGATGAGAAGAAGAAAAGAGAAGATGATGAAGAGAAAAAGAAACAAGAAGATGCAAAGAAGAAGAAAGAAGAAGAGGATAAGCAAGAGAAGAAGAAAAAGGAAGAAGATGAGGAGAAACGAAAATAGGAAGAAAAGAGAAAAGAGGATGAGAAGAAAAGAAAGGAAGAGGAGAAGAGAAAGGAAGAAAAGAAGAGGAAGGAAGCAAAGAAGAAGAAGGCAGAGGAAGATAAAGAAGAAGAAAAGAGAAAAGAAGTAGAGAAGAAGAAGGTAGAGGAGGACAAGGAAGTAGAAGTAGCAAAGAGCACACAGATGGAGACTCCATAGGCAACCGGTAGTCAAGCCAAATTGGCTGACCTCACTAGTCCTATTGATCTCCAGTCTGCAAGCAAAATGGAGCTGCTACAGAGCATTAAGGTTTCTCAAGAATGCCTTGAGGTGTTAAGGAGGAAGAAGAAGGAAGATGTGATCCAAGCTGCGGTGGACACTCTTACCAGTTTGTTACCTGGCACAAACCTCCCCAATTCTGACTCATCATTGGCACAATTGAAGCTCCTATGCACAGTAGTGGATGATCAGGTGCAGAGCCTAGAAGAGGTAGCAGAGGAAAATGCCAAGAAAGAGCATCAAAAGGCTCTCAATATTCCCCTGGTGAAGAAGCTTAATGAGCTCCGGTCTGAACTGCAAAAAGAACAAAAAGATATAAGGAATGCTCTCGATGAGGGGAATCTACTACTGAGTAAGATTTGCCAACCCCATCTCTTCTATGATGATGTTCTTGTATAGAAGCAAAAGATTTAAACTGACTTGCAGTTATATATGAGTACCTTCAAGCTACCATATGACTCTTTTACAACTTATGGGCAAACCGTTCACTGGTTTCATATCTAGTCTGCCAAAATAGAGTTGGAAATAAGCAATCAGACTCAAGATTTGCAGGAACTCCAACTGGTTCTACCCCCATGCCTGCAAATCCTTCAAAAGTGTTATCTCAATCTGGATGCTTTAACAGTGACTTAGGAGATGAGCACACTAGATGCCATGGAAGAACAAGTCTCCCAAATGTAGACAGAGAAGGAAGTGGCCACTTCCCTACTTGATTCCTGGTCCTTATCTATGAAACAATTTTTGCAGGACTTCAAATTAGTTTTTGACAAGTTTTATTCCTTATTGTCATAAACTCTTATTCTTTTAATACTAATGAAACAGGGGTTAGTCTGTAATATTTTGTTGTCATTGTTGGCAAAGGGGGACAAGTATAAATTTTGAATGTTTTGAAGTATACTTTCATGTTATTTCTGTTAAAGAAGTAGTATACATTGTATTTTCTACAAAAGGGATAGTGTATATGCTTAGGGGGAGTAATTTTGATTCTGGCATATTTTTGTTGTAAAACACTTAAATGTCAAAATTTCCTAAGTGTTGCCATCAATGCCAAAGGGGGAGATTGTTGGCATTTTTGATGATTATGTTATGATTGTCATTCATGGACACACACTTGCATTGAGATCATTTTTGTATGTATAAGTTAAAGCTCAACCGGTACCTATTCCAACCTGTATGATGCATTATAGTCCTTAGACTATTGGTGTTTTACAGAAAGTGATTACTGATCTGAAGCAGTATGTTGACCCCAAGCAGTTCGAGGATCTCAAGTGGTACGAAGGATCAAAGTGGCGAAACACATATTTCCCAGTCTTCATTTTGTCAAACCGACAATCGGTATTTTGCTTAAACCGATATTCTATATGAACTGGTAATACTCTATGATGAGTTACCAATCGGCATTTTGTAATGAGTTACCATCCACCTTTTGTTTGACAGTGCCGACACTTCAACGGTGATTTTTGTGTCATGTTACAGAATATGTCTAGATGCATTGAACCTAGGAAATTGTATTGTAATCCTATTGGACCGACATGAAATCATATTCCTTTATAAGGACATCATGTCTAGGGTTTTAGGTTGGTGATGTTGTTACGAGGGTTTAATGTGGTTGATGAGTTAGAGAGAGTATGAAAGTGTAGAAGACTGAAGTAATGCTAGAATGCATTAGGAACGAGCTATCAAGGATCTAACCAAGCAATCTGTGCTATTAGCTAGATCACTCACTTGTTGATTACTCACATCTTCGACAAGTCTGAAGCCCTTAACCGGGTAGGCCTAAAAAGCCTTTTATAAATCCTCTAACAAGGTGGTTCACATCTGTGGATCTAAAATCCTCTAGCAAGGTAGTCTTTAATCAGACTTATCTCCTAATAGAGATTGAGATTCCTAACAGGATCTATTCTGGTAAAGAACATTGTATGACCTTAACCAGTCTAGTTCCTATTCTGCAAATAGTTACTTGTGAGTTTCATCTCACCATGATTTTTCCCATTTGGGTTTCCACATCAAAATCTCCTATGTTATGGTTTTTGTGCTTCTGTGGGTGAATGCATTATTTTCTATTTGGTTTGCATGTGTGCTAACCGGTTTGTCTACTAAACTGTTTTACTAGTTTACTATTAGTCTAGCAAGGTGTTTAAGTACAAAGATTTTTGGCATACTAATTCACCCCCCCTCTTAGTATTCATCACTACAGATTGTCTATTTTACATTGGACCTGGCCAACTCATGAGAAGATGTGTCAAAGAAGATGAAACGTATGACATCCTGCATGCATGTCATGATGAGCCATGTGGAGGCCATTTTTCTGCCAAAAGAACAACACTGAAAATAATCAATATAGGATACTATTGGCCCACATTACATAAGGATGCAACACAGTACACATGGAAATGTGACAGATGTCAACGAATGGGAAGACCTACAAAATCTGATGAGATGCCACTATATCCACAAATATCAATTGCACCATTTGACAAGTGGGGTTTAGATTTTGTTGGCCCAATTGATCCACCTTCTAATGGTAGATCTTATATTTTGGTATGTACAGACTATGTAACAAAATGGGTAGAAGCTCGTGCCATGACACATGCAAGAGATAATATGGTAGCTGAGTTTCTTTATGAAGAGATATTTACAAGATATGGAGTACCAAGGGAAATTGTCTCAGACCAGGGACCTCAATTTACTTCAACATTGATAAAAGCTTTGGTCAATGAATACAATATAAGGCACAAAAAATCTACTCCATATCATCCACAGGCTAATGGACACATAAAAGTTACAAATAGAGAGATTGAGGCTATTCTTACAAAAACAATGTTTGTTCACAAGAAAGATTGGTCTCATCGGCTTTCAGAAGCAATTTGGGCATATAGAACAACTTGGAAAACACCAATTGGTTTCACACCTTTTGAGATGGTTTATGGAAAAACAACAATGATGCTTATTGAATTTGGGCATAAAACCTTGAAGACAACTTTGCAATTAAATATGACATTATCTAAAGCATAGAAAGAATGCATTCAACAATTAAATGCTCTAGATGAATGGAGATAGATAATTGTTCAACAGACCAAATTGATTCAAAATCAAAGAGCAAAATGGCATGATAAATATATCAGGGAAAAGAAATTCCAAGCTGGTGACTAGGCACTACTGTATGATTCCAGATATAAAGATGTTATGGGAGAACTTCAAACCAGGTAGTTAGGTCCGTATGAGATGGAAGCAGTTTTCCAGAATGGAGCTGTTCATTTGTCCATAATTGATCTTGTTCGATTTAAACTCTTAGTAAATGGTCACCGACTATGTCTATATCATAAGCCAACTACTAAAGAGGAGTCCCTACAACAACTTATACGATTCTTGCAGCAATTGACAATGATCCTGCAACAACTCATCAACTTCCTACTGCAATTGAGCAAGGTAATAAAGGTAAAGTTCTTGCAGCCTCTACAATGAACATATTTGTCGCTTCATAATAAAATATTTCCATATTTTATGGGAATATTCTTCTCCATAAATAGAATCCCATCCAAGTCATTCCATCCCATGTTCTTACCTATCATTTCACTTCATTTCGCTATCATTTTCATACAACTATAGGTACGTGTATATTGTGTTTTGTTTTAATTATGCATTTATTAGTTCATTATGATTATATCCTTTTTAAATCCACTCCACTCCCTAAAATCTTGTTAGCTTGTGTGGACACGTGCTAGGTTAAGTTGGGGGGGTGCTTTATGGTTCGGTTTCCAAAGTGATTAATTATCTATCCTTTTTGGTACTCTGAATTGATTTCTTTCCATCATTGCTTATTATGCTATTATTTCACGCAAGGGAATAATAAATTTTGCCGCCAGAATTGAGATATGTATGGGAATTTCAACTTAGCAAGTCTAGCAGATATTTTTGTTCAGCTGTAGAGTAAAAAAATAAAGTAAGAGATAGGTGGTGATCCAATTCATCATGAGCCAACAGTTCATGAAGTGTTGCTACAGGATGCTCTTTGTGAGCATTATTTTAGACACCAAGGCTAGCTGGATTACTTCTTGAAAATCAGAGATTATAATGAAGAAATTGCTTCAGAATTTATGCATTCCTTTAATGAAGGAGAAGCTATAGTTAAAGGCTTGAGGGTTATTTCTACAGAGCAACGAATAGAAGAAGTAACGGGGTTGCCATAAGAAGGAGAACCATTTCCAGAATCAAAAGATGCAACGAGCGCTAGGACAGAGTTCACAATTCCCATGGATGGACTCCTAATGGTGGATAAATAAGGGACTAGAAGGGTTTCTCTGCCAGTAGAGTGGCCTCAGGTAGCTTTGTATGTTATGAAATACATTACATGTGAGGGGCGATATTCAAATCTGCACTTGCCTCATTTTAAATTACTTAGTCATCTGTGGCATGGCCGATGATTGAATGTTCCTAATTTCTTATACCACCTCATTTCTACAAGTGCTAAGGAGACATGGAAGAATGCAAATAACTCTGTTAGCCATCATGGATTGGTTAAGCTGCTTGTACAATGATCCCTGAGAGATGTTTCACATATGGAATGGGGCGTATTTGAGGATATACAATAATTTAGGGTTGAAGATGCCCCTGGTGCAGATAACCTATTGGTTGATGAAGAAAATGTTGTAGAACCCTCTTCCCCCATAGTTGTTGCAGACGAGGATTTGCTTGTTGTAAAAGGAGCTGCGATTATTATGGAGGAAGAGACGGCTGAAGCAAATATTGAACAACCCTCTACTTATCTTCAAAGAGATTCATCAGTTCCTTGAAAAAAAGGGAAGGAGTTGGAAAGGGATGAAATAGATGAAGAACCCATGGCCCAGCCATAGGTAACTCAGATTCCTCCTACAACCAAGAGGCATAGGACAAAAAGAAAAACTCCCGCAGTAACTGAAGCAACTCCTGCAGCCACTCCAAAGGTTTATGTGAGAAGAACATGTACTAAGACACATAAGACTCATCCTGTGGGTAATCTGAAGAAGTTATTACAGTGGAAACTTCAGAGGAAGGAAGCCTTGCAGATATTGAAATTCAAGAAGAAGGAAGCCCTGCGAAGGATAAAATCCAAGTAAAAGTTGATGAGGATAGACTAGCGAATCTTGCTTTTGTGGCACAACAACTTGAAGAAACTGTTGGAAATATTTCTCAGCATCTTGAAGAAATTGTTGGAGATATTCCTAAGTAGTTTGAAGACTGTTAGAGGCATTCTACAACAACCTGAGGAAAATATTGGAGAGATGCCGACATTGATTGAGGATTTTATTGAGGAAACCCCACGATCTAAGGTAGCACCTATTAGACCTCCTTCATCCCTAAGTAGTTTATCTATTGCTTTAACATTTTATAAACAATGGGAAATAGAGAGGGCTAGGTTGCAAGGGATTATTGATAAACAACAAAAAGAAATTGAAAAGAAAGATAACAGAATTGAGGAATTAGAGGCTAGGGTAGAAATAATTGTTGGTATGGTTCCTGAGTTGAAGCAGTGTAGGTCACATCCAAGAGTTTATGCAATACACTTGAAAGAGCAGTATCTGAACTTCAAACTAAACTGCATTATTAGGGACCTTAGCCCCTCCTTAGAAACACCTAAAGAATTCTTTTATTCTTACCAAACCTCTCCACTAGTTGTGAAGAATTTGCTATGTGAATTGTACTTACATAAGTATGTTGTACCCTCAGACAGGGAGTGGAACCCTTTATCGTATATTGGGAATATCCATATCAAAGCTTTAATGTCATGGATCCAAAATGGGATCATCATGGGGGCACAAGCTAAGGAGTATGAAAAATTAGAGTTTGACTGTCCATTACCATTAAGGAGGGAATCAAAAGCATGAAGAGTTCTTTATTATGAGTGGTAGAAATTACTAGTAAGAGATGATGTTATAAAATTAGTGCTTCCAATGAGAGAAGAAATCTATCAAGTATATGAGCATTTGGTTTAGATTGATAGGACAATTGCAATAGAAGGATTAACTCAGGACTGGAATAATCTACCGGAACAGTTAAAACAAGGAGAACCTTATTCTCTACAAAATTTTCAAGTAGCCATGCAAAGAGCCCCCAGATATATATAGTTAGGCAGGGAGAAAGCCAACAACTAGCTACCATTGATCTTTCAACCCCAAATCCTTATGTGGCCACTTTTGGCATGTTAGCCTATGGAACAGAACTATGATGCAGTCACAGAAGAATTAGCTAGATGGTCCAGTCTGGAAAAAATGAAAGGATTTTATTGGAACTTGGCTTCAGGGGGGACAGGTCAGGGCACCATTGGTGATTTGAGAGTTACTGCAAGAGTTAGAAATTTTCCTTTTGTTGTAGGATCAGCAAACTCTTAAAGTTGGGGGGCATGATAAGTTGAGACTTTGTCATGTTTTTATCATCAAAACTCTTAGGTTTTTGACATCTTTTGGTTTGCATAGTGGTAGTGATGTATTGTAAATTGACTATATGTATTCCATGTGTTAAACCTGAACTTATGAAATCATGTTTGAACTTTTCCGGTCTATTCCTGTAGCCATGCCATTTATTCCTGTAGCCATGTGATTTGTTCTTGTTGCTATGCGGATTATTTAGGGTAATATCATACGTGAATTAATGAATGTGTTAATTGAATAAAATGTGTATGCATGTCCTTGTATATTGTTTTTGTTGTAGTGTAGATAATAAATGATGTCGCGGTGGCTATTCTCCTTTCATGCCTAAAGAAGGAAGGATCACGTAAGAAATAACTGGAGATCAAAACTAAGAGGAGCTGAGTGAGCACAAGGTATGGCATGGGCGGAGCAGCCAAGCAACACTACTGAAGTTTAACTTTAGTGGGCATTGAATTCACAAAACACCACCACGACATGCAAAGACTGTGGTTCGGTTTAGATCCACGTTTCCTGCAGCCAAGCTCTAGTTATCTTCTTTATCATTCAATCATCTGCCTCTTCTTCTGGGCATGATTTGTGGTGTTTATTGTAGTTGATCTTCTCTTTATTAATAAGCTCTTCCTTTTTCTTGGAGGTTAGATAGAATAGAAAGGAATAGAGCAGAGAATTTTGATAAGCATTCTTAAGTTTCTTTTCAAAATATGTAATCATTTTTAGGAAGCAATGAATAAAAGATATGTTGTTCAGATCAGTTAAAGGTAGTTTTCTAGAAGCTTGATATCACTCATCCAAGGGGGGCCACTTGGTGAGTGATCCTATGTGTGCTCATTGAAATTAGTTTTTCTTTAGCTGCAGTAGAATTTCTTGCTTTGACTATTCCTACAGATCCACTGATTGTTCCTGTAGCCAAGCTAGAACAGAGTAATTTCTATTATCTATATTAAATTTTTCCAGCATTGTCTTTATAAGTTTTTCCTATAGCCTTTCATAATTTCCATTCTTGCCTTTCCTTTTTGCATAATGTTAGTTGCTATAGTAATGCAGAATAGCCATTGAAGGAACTTAGTACATATATAGTGCAGACCCATTTCAAGTACTACATCCCTGGGTAGATAACTAACTGAGCATTAGCCATGAAAATAGTAACTTTACTAGATGAATTTCCAAACTTCAAGTTGAGACTTCAATTAGAGTTATTATTATTATTGTTGGAGTAGACATCCAGTTTTTTGTTTCAATTTTTTTTTGTTTTTGTTTCGGTCCCTTTGGTTTAAGGATTTTTTGCAAAACTAGAGATCTAGGGGTTCATGTCTTGGTCCCTTGTCGTCCCAGTCCCCAGTCAGATCCAATGTTAGTCCTCCCTTCTTTTCTTCAAGTTTAAATTTGAAGATCCCCCTTTGATGTTTATTTTCCCTTTTCGGTCATGTATTTCCTCCCTTTGAACTCAAATCATTGAACCTTTCCTTAGTTCAAAGTTCAAGTTCAAAGCGTACTTTAAGGATATTTGTCTTCACGGCTTTGCTTCATGGTAAAGGTGAGCACTTTGTTGAAAATTTGTATTCAAATTGAACCTTTGAACCTTTCAGTTCAAGGTTCAACATTTAAACTTGTTTCCACGTCAGTTTTGTCTTTTCTCATTCATTGTCCTTTTCTTTTTTTGTGGAGACTATTTTATTTAATGTTCTATGTTATTCCTCAAAGTTACACCTGAACCTTTGAACCTTTTAGTTCTTTGATTCAAGGTTCAAAGTTTGAATTCTTAGTATGAGGTTTCATGTAGAAGTGGTGCATGTATCATGGAGGGAAAATGGCGGCATGAAAGGAGAATATTTTGGTAGTTTGAAATGTTAGTTTCTAATTATGGCAAAAAATCATGGTAATTCGTGTGTCATGTGATGGAATGACTCGAAATTAAATGCATGCTGGTTATACACCAAATCAGGTGCCAGTTCACACGAGATTACTTAATTAGTATAGCTAGTTAGGATTTGAGTGTGATTTTTTCCATTTTTGTTGCAAAGGCTAGCAATCTTTCTAGTACCTTCTCACTAGCCATGCAAGCGAGGGAAGTAAGAGGTATTGTATCTACATTCAGAAGGTTTTTTAAGAATTTGTTGTCAGGATTACGTTAGTTTCAATAGTTCCTTCTTTTTTTGTATTTACTTGGTCAAAAGAATTCATTTCATTCCTGAAATTATTTAATAAATATAAAAGGGGCCATCATGAGGCCAACTCTGCCAAAATTGGGGCACACATCCTGTTTAGTTAGCTCACTTCCATAGATGGGTGAAACTTCATTAACACATCAAGACCTCTTTGATTTTCTTGAGAGAGCTAAGAACCCAACCAAAAATCTATGATGGAGAAAATTGTAAGAAGTGGTCTAGTTGAGGTTGCTACATTTCCTGTTGTTATACTTTGCCCGGAGCTAGTTTTAGAATGTATGAATTGGTATGATGCAAAACACAGGTGTATTAGGGGCATTAATGGTGGTGTTGTTGAAAATTGATAGGGAGGCAATAATGGCAGCCATGGGAATTCCTCATAAGGAGCTATATGAATATTGGACCATTGGTAATTCATACTCCTTTTCTGAGAAGAAAAGCACTTACAAAAGTATAATTGCTAGGAACTAGTTATTGAAAATTTAAAAAGGAGGTTCCAGGTTACCAAGGCCACTCACCAGAGAGTATTTTATAATAGAAGTATGAGATATTGTTGTTCTGTTGAATAGATTGAAAGGAAATGCTCATGCCTTTAATTGGGAAGACTGGATGTATTTCTACATCCAAGTCATGTTGAATGGAAGTGCGTACCTAGATTGGGGACAGGTTGTTGCAGAGAGACTGCATGAGAGTTTAAACAAATTTGTGGGGATGAATGGTTTCTATATGTCCTCGTATCTATTTTATATGCTTGCTTGTACCCAAGATTGGAATGGCTTACACCATGAACCTTGGATTGATGGAATAAGGGTATATGAATAATATTCTTACATGCAGCAACAAAGATATGCAGTAAACTTCATGAGATGGAATGACATTTTTTCAAGAAGATTGGTTCATGAGTTGTAGGGTAATACAAACAAGAGATTATCAACAAAAGAAATGGAATTTATTGGTATTTATGGTAGTTTCTTTATCCAGTTTTCTCAGTTCACCTATATTAGAGTTGGTGTCTTTTAGGGTGAACCTTTCAGGTTAGCCAGGTATGCTTTGGATAGCTATATTTTAATTGAATTAAGTTGACAACTAGCTTATATTGATAAGATAAGTGGAGGAAAGTCTTGGGTTGTATTTTTAGTAGAGCTGGGATACTATAGTTGTAGATCTATTTCAGATGCCTTGAACCTTGAACTTGAATTCAAGAAGTTCAATATACAGTTATATGTTGCTAGACATAAATTTGATAGCCAAAATTTTTCTATAGAGAATTTAAGTGTTGATGATGATTTTTGTCATGAACCTTAGCTAGAATTTTACTGGGAGAATTGTGATGATGAAGTCAGAAGAAGATTGTGGTCAATGTTCATAGTTCAACAAATTATGACAATGGGTTTATCCATGAATATCTTTGATGTACAAGAAGACGAAGGTGAGGAAGTTGTTGATCCTGAGTTCAACAAGAAGATACACGGGTAAGCTATTCCACAAGTTGATTGGGATAGGAATGAGATGACAACATTTCGGCTATAACCTTTAATGTAATTAGATGGACAGAAAGATGGTTAAAAGATCATTGTTTTGGACAATAGCCCATGTTTGCACCTAAGAGTAGAAGAGTCAGTTGAACTCATGTAACTTCTCAAGTATCTCTTCCCTCTTCTGACATTGCTATTGATATTGTAGGTAATGAGAAACAAAATATAGAGAAAACCATAATTGCAAACTTAGGAGAATCTTCATTGAGTTCCTCCCCTGCTCATGTCACCAGATCTCATAGTAAGAAAAGTAGCCAGAAATTCCTTACAAGTACACTTATAGTAGACTTGGACTCCAAAGAAAAGACTCAAGTAATGATGGACACTCAGATGCAGGACAAGCACATTATAGGTGCTGCTGATAAGGAAAAGGAAACCCAAGAAGCTGAGGATTCTGTGAACACCATGGTCATTGTCATCACCAACCAACAATCACATCCACCCAGAGAAACATCTACTATTCCCAAATAGTTAAGTTCTTCACTTACCAAGACAAGAAATGTAGTTCCCATCTCAATTCCAATGGAGGACGTGGTCAGTAAGTGTCTGGGGAGAACATCAAAGTCCAAGAGACTTAAAACTGAAGTGATGATAGATGTGGATGACCAAAGAGGACATTGGATTGGAGAGGTGGCTAGACCCCCAACAAATAAAGAAGCTCAGAATATCACTAAGAAGGACTTCGTCATTGTAAATATTGATTTAGGGGTGACCTCTCAAGCTGCGGATGCTAATCACTTGGAGACTTCCACCAAAAGAATTCTAACCATAACTTGGAAAGATGAAAAAGAATAAAAATGAAATGAAACAGATCACAATGCAAATGGCCCAATATATCAATGCTATATAGGATCCTAATCCACAACCACTTTCTCAAGTTCCTTTGTCATTTGATCCAAGGTCGCCAATGAACTAGAGACTACTTGATCAGGTTCAAAGAAGCCGGATGGTTGTAGATGTCTTCAGTGAATGGCTAGAATCAATTGCCCAACAAGGTACTAGCTACATTTTTGATCTGGTCAAGGTTTTTGAAAATGTAGAGTTTGTAGGCAAGGAGTTGGAAACATAAATAATTGCTTGGGAAAAAGAGAAAATAAAATGGGTGGCTATACTAAAGCAAATGAGGGATACACAGAGGTATGAAGTAATGAATTTCCTAGTAGAAAAACCAGTACATGGTCTTGACGACAATGTTCTTTTCATATGCAAATAAAATATTGAATGGAGAAACTCAATTATTGAACAGGGACATGAAGAATCCATCAAGCTTTTGAAGGAGTTAAAAGAATTGACTAATACTATGTAGAAAGACATGAAGTGCATAGATATTAAACTCATAAAAGAAGATAATGAGATGCTTGAGGATTCATCTGATATGTTTCAAGCTTACAAGGATCAAGTGCAACAAATCCAAGAAGCAAAATCCTTTACAATAGAGGATTTCTCAAAAATTGCATGAATTAAATCCATGCTAGTGGTTTGCTTCAATCACCTTGAGACAGATAAGGTTAGGGTTGTGCAGGTGAGAAAAAAGAAAGGAGTGTTGAAGCAATGAATACTTTGTATCAGTCTTCCACATTATCATCTAATTCTCATCTTCTCCTCAGCTCACTTGGAATGGAAAAATATTCGAAGCAATCCTTCATCTCAGGACAAATAGGTGGAGGCCACGTCATCTGTGGGAGCCTGATTGCATCACTGTTGCTCATGACTTATGCTGCTTTTCCTATTTAGTAGTTGTTTTTTCAGTTTTTAGGATAGACTTCTTTAGCTCTCATGAAGAGTTAATCTTTTTACTTTGGTTTAATTGTAACAAACTATCATAGCCTGGTGGCTATAGATACCTTATGAAAAGCCTTGTAAAAGGTTCAAGAATTTTTGGGTTAAGATAGAATAGAAAGCTTTATATTCTTGTTTGCAATACTATGTACTCTGAAAAGAAAGACAATTTGGTCTATGAATGAAATTGGAGCATTTTACATCTTATAAATCTATGTGTTTATGAATTGAAGTGTGAATCTAGGTGAGGATTTGATTCAATTGTGAAATTTGTTATCTTTCTAATGATGTGTATATGAGTGTGCAAAAGGAAAACTTTTGAAATGTATGTCTTTCCAATTAGGTGAATGAAAGTCTGTGAGCTTTTAGAAGAAATCTATGCTTGAAAATATTACAATGTTCATTTTGTGTTGACATATGAATGCTTAAATGCCTTTAATGTTTTCTGGTAAAAAGTGTGCAAGGAAATTTTCGTAATTTAAGCTTATTGAAAATCAATCTTAGAGTTGTACCCATATACAAAGGTTAACTGTTTAAGCAGTTATCCAACTATTGGTGTATTTTTGTCTTTTGTTTATGGGAATGCAGAAGTCAAAGAATTGGAATGTGTAAAAGGAAAATCTATTAACCAACAAGTTGCATACATCATCCAAAAAATTCAAAAATCTCAAAAACATTACATAGTGACATGTCTATTGAAGCAAGGTTCCAACCTCCTATGACGCAACAAATTTTGACATATCAACCGATGATTGGTCCAATTAATAACACAATGCAATCAAATCTTGATCCAAGTAAATCTAAATTCTATCCAACCCAACAACAAGGTGATATTGATCAAACTATTTATAATGAAACAAGTATCCAAATATGAAAACTAGAGGAGAAAATAGCTCGAGAAGCATAGATCATTGAGAAAAAAGTGAAGAACAGTGAGAAGTCTGGATCCCAAATGATGAAAATGTTTCAAAAATTTCAAGGTCCAAATCTAAACATTGAGCCAACTGATGTAAAATCTATCATCGAATGATTAGACATACTATCTCTCATTGCACTAATAGAGATGATGAAACAATTTCAAGCAACGGGCATGAATTTTAACCAAATCCCAAATCAAGTCTCCTTTGACCAAAACTTAAATCAAACCCCGTTCAATCAAATATTGAATCAACAACCAATGATTCAATATACACAGCCAATTGTCCAACATATCTAACCAACACAATCAATGGTGCAATTTTAACAATATGCTCAACCAAACACACAATGTCAACAATTTGTTCAACCAACTATCAAGTATAGACAAAAAGATTAGTCAAAAATTCAATATCAACAAATACAACCACAAATTCAACAACAATAATTTTAATTAACACCAAGACAAATTTCAATCATTTCAAACCAATCCAATCAAAACCAAATTCAAAATCAAAATGTACCATCAAACCAAAACCAAATACCTTTCAAATAGATCCAAAATCAAAACCCAACCATGTAAAAACCTTGAAAGGATTCAAATGTGTCTCCAAAGAAAGGTAGCTCTATTACAAAGCTCTTAAGGAGAGGCCTAAGTGATTTTTTTGAGAAAGTTCAAAATCATATGCTCATGTCTGGCAATGGCTTACCCTCCCCCCATAAGAAAATTGAATCTCTAGTGGCCTCTATTCCTACACCTTTAGAAGCTTCGCAAGAAGCTTCCATATCATCCTCCTCAAACAATACACTCAAGGATGAAATCCTCTAAGGGATATCCATGATTGATTGTCAGGCTAATCCAATCCATGATGCACGTCCCTGCCATGCTTCAGAAATGTTAGACCCAATACCACCATGTGCAAAATCTAGTGCATGAAGAAATGAGTCCTAGAACAAATCGAGGTCAATATGCCAAGAATGAACAATCCCAACCACTTGTTGACCAAGATTTAATTTCCTTTAAGGATCCCACCATCCCATTCCATCCTATCCCAAATGATCCCCTTTCATATGATGAACAAAATGTCCTTTCAAGTCCCATTGACATTCCACTCCTTGAGCAAGATCAAGATATCCCTTCCATCCTTTCCAACAATCCCATTGAAATTCAAGAGCAGGAAACCTTTAAAGAGGAATTTGATGATCTTCCTCCTTATCAAGATCAAAGTGTCCTTCTAGATTCATGTTCGCCACAAGAATCTTTCATCCCATTTGTTCCTCCATCTCCATGTACTAATCCTCCATATGCACTCGAAGATATCACTTCTTTTGATGATCCCATTGTTCCTCCCATTCCATCTCATGAAGATCTTGTCATTGATCCTAATACCCCTCATGATCCTAATACCCCTCATGTTTCTAACATGTTGGTGCAAGATGTTGATGAACCCCCTACATGCATAATGGGTTCCTCCACTTTGGTCTAGTCTGATCCATTTCATGATTCCATCATTCCTTCCACATCGCATCCACCTCATAATGGATTGGTCTCTTCCTCCTAAAGCAAAGAGTATCCCATGCGTCAAAATATTCACAAGGAAATGGGGTAGACCATCACAAGTAAGAACACCTCAATATCAAATAAAATATTAATGGTCATGGCTACATATCCCACTCTCAAGATGTTGGTACCCATGCTAAATCCCAAATCCCTCCAAAATCTAAACATGCACCTAGCCTCTCATCCCTTCCATCCATCTTAGGTCCTTATATCCCTTTGTCCACCATGTAGGATCAAAAAAGGTACACATCTTTGAGAACCTTCCATCCATGCATTCCTTTCCCCCTCCAAGCAATTTGGATGCCAAGCATAAAAGTCATAAGTCCAACAATCCACATGTAATCAAGGATCAACATGTCCAATCTAATTGACATGTCAAAACAAAGAAAAATCCAAAAGGCCAGAAAGGCCAACTTCTCATAAAGAAAATTCAAAGGCTATATGGGTTCCTAAGGCACTTGTAGAAGCAATGCATTTGAAGGATCCACAAAAGAATGAAAAATTCAAAACAATGTGGATTCCCCAGTGACTCCTTGAAAGACAACAATCTAAACAAATATCAAAATTGGCATAAAAAATTGTTATTAATCCATCCAAACCTTCCAAGTCTATTCCTCCATCACCTCCTTCATCTGTTTTGGGTCCTCATGTCCCAAAATCTATAGCCTTCCCTCCATCCAAATCTAAAAATCTAAGATCCATTTTTCATCCATCACTCCATTACCCCTCAACGTGTGTGCCAATGTTGATATTTCACACATTTCCATCCACTCAAAACAAGGTCTTCTTCCACCTCTTCCACTATTCGATGCATATTTTCCATCCTTCCATCCCTCTAATACAATATTTTTCATAAATTCATACCTTAGTCCCATCTCATTTCCATGTCATTATCCTGCTAGTGTCTTTGAGCATGCCTTCAATAGACATGGTCTGTTGTGACACAAATTTAAAGGTGACTATCCAAACAACAAGATGCTTGATTCGTTCTTCCATCCCCTATCATGTGTCCATTTTCTTCCAAAAAGTCAAAATACAAAAAAAGTAGAAAAAAAGCACAATGGTGAAAACCTGTCAAACAAGTGCCTTGTGTGAAATTAAAAAAAAGTCGAAGAAAAAAAAAAGAAGAAAAATAATTCATCCTCTAGTGAAAACCTAGCAAACAGGTGCCTTGGGCAAGTACCATGATGAAAACCTGGCAAACAGACATCGTTCATAATCTATGAAATTCTTGCACTCCATACTTGGGGGCACACTTCATTTATATTACCCCTATCATACCCTTCATTATCATATCATTCCTCTATTGGCAATATGAAGGAATTGATTATGTGTTGCATTGTTATTTTTTCATTGACATCAACACTAGTTGTTATGATTGGTTACCGACAGACAGATTTTGGTTACCGGTAGAAGAACTAGTGTTACTGGCAGAAGGGACTATCAGTTGGATACTATCGACATGTTTGGATCAATGGAATATGTTTGGTTTGATGGTTCTAGAGTATGTTTTGGTCAGTTTGTATTGACTTGATAATCAAATGCTATCATACACTCTAGTAAGCCTATACCGGTAAGGGTTTAAGGTTTTACCGACAAAGCTTTTTTTGAGACTCTTTGACAGGATGTATAAGTGGTGCTGGTGTGGCTTCTAGATGGAATTCAAGATACATAAGGTGATGTTTGATTGTGCCTCGACTGATTGGAGACATTGCTTTGGCATGGTGGACCTAAATTAGGTTTGGTACCTATCTGGGTTATGGACCGGTATCATGTTACGTGTTCTCTACACATTACCGGGATGATTTATTGGTTGGTTAATATTGTTTTGGTCTAAATCTGACATGGCATATTATTGTAATATGGATGTATGTAATGATATTATTGTAATATCTTTTAGGTGGCCAACCTAATTGGTTTAGGCCTTAGGGTTTTTATAAATTGATGTAAGATCTCATTATAGATCATGGTCGTGGTCAAGGAATGCAATATCATATGCGAAGGAGATTTGGTCGATCATAGGTGATCGAATTGGGTCTATGTAAGAGGTCAAAGGCCTCCGATATTGAGCTTAACCGAGACTGTAATCAGGCATGGTAGATGCTATAACTAGCAATTCATTCTTCTGGATTGTTGTCCAATTATATTGAGGTGGTTATAACCTCTCTGTAGTCAATGAGACTCATTTGTAATGAGCAGTACGCTCTAGGTAGTGTACCTTCCTACATGTGCAGGCCCCTTATTGTATCACATACTTTCTGTAGAAGTATTATCTGACTGTGGGTAGGCTTCCCACCATGGTTTTTCCCTTTATCGGGTTTTCCATGTACAAATCATGGTGTTATGTGGTATGGTTGCATTGTATTAATTCTTAGCTTCATTCTTAACTTTTATTGCTTGCCGGTATTCAATGTTTATGTGCTTCGGTTAAATTATATAAAGTGGTTTGATTAATATAATCTATTGATAATTGGTCCACCCCCCCTCTCAGTTGTCCACCGGTTATTCTAACAATTGGTATTAGAGCAGATTGCAGATATAACATTATAAGGAAAAGGTGGAAGAAAAGGAAGTCAAATTGGTTTATGTGAACACTAAAGAGCATATTGCAGATATATTCACTAAGCTGCTATCTAAGGAATATTTTGAATATTTGAGAGACAAGTTAGGGGTATCTACCCCTCCGATGAAAACTTAATTGATGGAGCAGAGCATCAGTCCGGTATGCATCACCAACTTTATCCCTTGCTCCAGATTTATGTAGTGGTGCTACTACTAAGGGGGATTAATCAACTTTGAGATTCACGGGATTTTGATATCTGTGTCATACCTTTGGCATTGATGTAGAAGGGGGAGAGTTATATGTAAAAAATAAAGTCATTATATGTCATATGGGAGAGAGATTTAGATCAGTTTTAGATTGGATTATTGTCCAATTATATTGTGGTGGTTATAACCTCTCTATAGTTAGTGAGACTCCTTTGTAATGAGCAACACACTCTAGGCAGTGTGCCTTCCTGCATGTGCAAGCCCCTTATTGTATCACATAATTTTTGCAAAATTATTATCTGACTGTGGGTAGGCTTCTCACCGTGGTTTTTCCCTTTATCAGGTTTTCCACGTACAAATCATGGTGTTATGTGGTATGGTTGCATTGTGTTAATTCTCTATTTCATTCTTAAGTTTTATTGCTTGCCGGTATCTGTTTCTGCTATTTTGGTATTCAATGTTTATGTTCTTCGACTAAAGGTTATAAAGTAGTTTGATTAGTATAATCTATTGACAACTGATTCACCCCCCCTCTCAGTTGTCCATCGGTTATTCTAACATCATCATGTCCATATCCCCTTTTCTAGCTTTGATCTTGACAAGGCTAATGATCTTCATGAACATCATGCATCCTATTCACAGCTTTCGGTTTATCAAAACTTTTGGATCCATTTTCTTATTACAACCTTTCTTCCATATTTCTTGGCTTATTTCAACCTTCTATCACTATCCCTTAGCCTCTTGTAACCTTCAATCCATATCCCTTATCCATTTTTAATCTTGCTTTTCCTATCCATATCCTATTATTGTCCATACACTCGTCCCTTGATCTTGATTTGACATAGGGACATAAAATGAAAAACATGGTTTTAAAAACCTCTTGACATGTCCCTCATGCCATTCTATTGCTTTACATTGTCATATCCAGTCCCTTATCCCATCGCACAATAGTCCTTGGGAATTGAATCCTATGTCTCCATAATAAATAGCCTTAATCTTCCCTCTATCCACCAACATTTTAGCAAGCTTATTTATCCATTTTTTTATATTCCTTGCCTTGCTAAACACTGGGGGAAAAATCATAAAATCACTAAAAATCAAATAAAGTCCTAAAAAAATTCCAAAAAAAAACAATCAAATAAAGTCCTCAAAATTCCCTAAAAAGCAAATAAAGTCCTGAAAAATCCCTAAAAAATCAAATAATGTCTTGAAAAAATTCAAAAAAATATTCATTAAATCTCCTAAAATAATCCAAAATAAAAAAATTCGCAAAATGTCTTGAAATAAAACCAAAAAAATGTAAAACATCCTGAAATAATCTAAAGAAAAAAATCACAAAATGTCATGACAAAAGCACAAAAAATAAAAATAAAAACTTAAAAAACCCTAAAAAAATGGAAAATAGTCAAAATCCATTTTTTTTATTTTCATTTTGTCAATAAATTGGCTCTTTTGTACATAGACAAACATTTGAGTGCACATCAAATAGATAACACAATAAAACATTGCACTTAACAAATCACACATTAGTAGGTGAACTTTTCAATCAACCTATAATTCAAATTGGTAAACTTTTCTTATCAATCAATCAACATCAATATCATCAGTCCTTTTTCAATATTATCATGGGTCTTATATAGGGTGTGGAATACTCAAAACAAGACTATTTTGTTGGCATTGTGTTGTCATTGATGTCAACTGTAATGGGATGACTATCGGTATGAGAGATATATATGCAACACTATTAAGGAGGAGTACATGTTGAGATATCCTTGATATCACCTTGTGTTGCAGATCACCAATAAGGAAAGGAAGATAATGGCATTCAGAGGAATGATCACTGGAGTCACTGGTACCCAAGTTAGTGCCTGACTTGTGTGGATGAGATGAATAGGTTATCGATATAGTGCATCACCGATAAGGGAAGGATGTCATATGGTAAGTGATGTGTTGACATGGAAAAGTCAGATCAACCAAGTGAGTGGTTGTCAGCCGACAAAGCTCATGACTGGTGTACAAGTAGGATGGGCAAGGTGCTTGAGTTGTTGTTTATGGTGAAGAGGCAGAATGTTACCTATTGGCATTTTTTATGTTTATGATGTGATTGTCATTGATGGACACACACTTGCATTGAGATCATTTTTGTATGTATGAGTTATGCTCAACCAGCAATTGTTCCAACCGATATGATGCTTTATAGTCCTTAGACTATTGGTATTTTGCAGAAAGTGTTTACCGATCTGAAGTGGTATGTAGACCCCAAGCAGTTCGAGGATCTCAAGTGGTATGAAGGACCAAAGTGACAGAACACATATTTCCCAGTCTTCAATTTTGTCAAACCAGCAACCGACAGTTTGCTTGAACCAGTAATACTCTCTGATGAGTTACCATCCACCAATTGTTTGACGGTGCTGACACTTTAACGATGCTTTTTGTGTCATGTTACCAAGTATGTCTAGGTTCATTGAACCTAGGGAATTGGATTGTAATCCTATTGGACCGACATGAAATCAAATTCCTTTATAAGGACATCATGTCTAGGGTTTTAGGTTGTTGATAATGTTGTTGCTAGGGTTTAAGATGGTTGAGGAGTTGAAGAGAATGTGAATGTGTAGAAGACTGAAGTATGCTGGCATATGGACACTCCAATGAGACATTGTGTGTGATTGAAGGTTTTGTCATTGATGGCAACCTTGCAATCCTATGGCACTGGTAAAGCATTACTCAGGCAACCTTGCAATCCCATGGCACTGGTAAAGCATTACTTAGGCAACCTTGCAATCCTATGGCACCAGCAAGACATTATACCAGCAAAGCATTTCTCAAACAGAATAGTGCACCGGCATCAACAAAATCAATCTACACCGGCACTGGCACAGAAGATGTACACCGGCACAGAAAAGAACATGTATACCAGCACAGAGGCCGACAGGATTTTTGATATGTAATATTTTGTTTATTATTGTAAGCCAACTTGGCAAATTGTAAAATGACTCTTGTATGTAAAAGAGATCATTGTAGACATTTGTATGATATGGATGTGAAGCATAAATAAATTATAAGGCAGACCTAATGTGCGAATTGTAGGTCAAGGGTATATGAAAAGAACAGAGCAAGAATCGGTACTGAATCTAGCATTGAAGATGCTATTGTAAAGCAATACAGAATATTGGATTTGTGTAAATCCTCATTGTAAGTCAGTGTGACTTCTTATTGAGTAGTGAGCTCTAGGCAATTGGCCTTCCTGCATGTGCAGGCCCCTATTGTAAGTAATATTCCTTTATTGGCTAGTAAGTGAATATTGTGGGTCACAAATCCCACCGAGGTTTTTCCCACACCGGGTTTCCTCATTAAACATCTTGTGTTATGGTGTTCTTTTCATGTGGATGTTTTTGATTATGTTATTTGCATTAATTCTTGCATATCGGTATACTGTTACTTTATGTTCTGCATATTCAGTTTCAAGAAAATTTCATTACTAATCAGATACTTATTCACCCCCCCCTCTCAGTATCTATGGGAACCCTAACAATTGGTATCAGAGCCTAGTCCTCTATTTTCAAAAGCCTAACAACTTGAGGAAGATCTTGACACCGATAAAGATGGAAAATCTGATGAAGCAACTTGAAGGAGCTCTTACTGACTATGATGCAGAGAAGTTGAAAAATATCAAATTAGATGATGATCTAAAAGCAGCTCAGGACATTATTTAGGCACTTCAAGAAAATCTTACTGTTACAAGAAACAAGAGAAGAGAACTTTGTGAAAAATTGCAAAATGAGAATGATGAAAAGGAATCACTAAATGATATGATAAGCAAATTGAAACAAGAGATCATGACAACAAAAAATGAAATGCAGGATATGACTATGAGATTTTGCAAAGAGATTGAGGATAGAAAGAAGAATGAAGAAGATTTGACTAAAGATTAAGTGATGCAGGAAATGAGAACACAAGACTTAGCTATGAAAATGACATGTTGAAGATAGATCTGATGCATACTCAGAATGACTTGAATGAACTAATGAGACAAAAGGAGATCTTGGAAAGGGAATTGGAAACTTCAAATCAACACAAAGAAAAATTCAAGAAAAGCTCAAAAGAACTTGGTACCTTATTGAAGAATCAAAAACCCAAAGGTGACACTTTTGGAATTGGATTTGAAGTTGGAGAAAGCTCCAGTACTGCAAATACCTAGGATCATAGCAAATTGGTAAGACCTTCTAATACTTACAAATTCAATGGAAAATGATTTAACTACAATAAATATGGTCATAGGGCAAATGAATGTAGATCTTGGATTTATCAGAACATCAATCCTCCCACTGGTCAATGCACCAAATGCAACAAAATTGGTCATAACTCTGAAAATTGTAGAATGAATGTAAGATGTTATGTTTGTGGAAGATTTGGTCATTTATCAAATAAATGCAGAACACAAACCGGCATAGGTTATGGGAAAGCTATTCAGAAAAATAATGTAACTTGTTATGCATGTAACAAGATTGGTCATATTGCTAAATTCTGTAGAAGTAAAGGTACACCGGTAGATAACAAAAGTACTAGCTTGAAAGGTAAAGAAAAGGTTGAAGAGGTTAAGCAAGAATTTTCAAAGCAATGGATTAGAAAAGGTGATCTAAATATTGGGGTTACTCTTCCACCAGTAGAACCAACAAATGCTTCACCGATAGGACAATATGATGCTCCACCGGCAGGATAGAGCAATGCTCCACCGATAGGATGTTCTTCATCAAATTGAAGAAAATTATCTTGAGGGTTTAGCAATCAAATGACACATGTGCTATTATTCCCTTGGTTAGAGAAAAGAAGTTGAAAATCCTTCATTAACAGCAAATAAAGTTGAGCTAATACATTGCCAACAAGAAATTAATGTGGTAGGTAGTAGAAAAGACTTTATAAAATAAGGTTTTTGGCTCCATTTCATTTCACTGTGAATTCAAACTTTTAGAGAGCACGAAGATTTCCGAGCTAAGGCATTCCAAGCAAAGAGGCAAAGCACTTCAGCAATCAATCCATCCAAAGGTAGAAAAAGGTATTTATCATCATGGCATCCTCCTCCGTACCTGAATTCATAGCAAACCCTATAGTAGTCGAGGTTATAAAATGACCTAGGCCCATGTTTCAGCTAGTTCCTGAGGTAGCTAAGAAAGATGACAACACAGGTGCTTTTTCCCAAATTCCAAAAGGTGTTGTTTATGTAGAAGATCCTAGAATGTATATTCATTGCAACATAGAGGAATTAGGTGATGAAGAAATTAAAAACATGTATAAATTTTTTATATGTGACAATGCCGGAAATGTGAAACCTAAACATAAAATTGTTGAAACCCTAGGATTCACTGAAATCCTCTGCATTCCTGAATTTCCCAAGGAAGTGGTTAGGATAGTTCTAAGCAGGGTACATGACTCATTCTTCTGGCTTGACTCAGTGCATAAAATTACAAAGGTAGCTATGAAAGTAGTGATAGGGTTACCCTCCACCGGTAGCAGACCCGACAAAACCAAGAAGGTCTCCAATGACCTAGTAATGAAATTAACTAGTGCAACATCTGACAAAAGATCATTGAGGGTTAATGATGTGACCGATACAAATGTGAGATTCATTAGCATGATTCTAGGTTACAAAGCAACTCATTCAAATAGGCTTAACTCAGTTTCCAGTTTATGCATAAAAAGTGCTTATGACATGGTGAAGGACAATGCAAAAATTGATATCTGTGAATGGTTAAAGGATGAGTTAATTGACAATTTAGCAAAAATCAAGAAGGATAAGAAAGGAACCTTTAGATTTGGAAATTTACTTGTATACTTAATGCTACATATAACCAAACAGGCTCCTGGTATAGGCTACAAGGATTTTGGAATCGACATACCGGTAGGAAAACAATTGTCTAACTTATTCAACAACATGGGTGAAAACAGAGAAAAGAATATCAATGAGTATTTTCAAGCACTAAAAGTCAGAATGAATAAAAGAATCAGACTATCACAGGGAATTGTCGACAAATACAAGGATGATATATGTTTTGTAATCAAAAAGGATGAGATTTGGATGGAAGCAGTCATCTCAAGAACAATCTAGGTTACAAAGATGGGGTATGAAACAGATGACCACATAGTGGAAACTTATGCCAAAGCACTTCTGGAAGCTCCCAATGAACCAAAGGAAGAAGTATTTGGTAGTGTTGAGACCATCGAAAGTCAAATTCAATCTAAAAAGAGAGTAAATAAAGTTGAGGCATTTGTGAGGAAAGGAACCAGACAAGCAAAAGCCATAAAAGAAGATGTATTAAAGAAAACCAGCATAATAGAAGAAGAGTTGGCAACCCAACAACCTGAAACTCATCTATCACTAGTAGATACCTCCTCAAAAGGAGATATGCCAGCAACTTTCAAAAGAGTTGTTAGGAAAAGAGACCTCTCACTGGTAACCACTCCTTCACCTAGAAGGACAAGACATAAGCAACAAGCTGTGAGGTCTCCAGTCAAGAAAGCCACACCTAAGAAAAAGCTGACCCCCAAAAAGAAGAAGAAGACAAACACTGACTTGGCCCCTTTTGACATATTACTGAATGAGATCACAGAGGAAGGTAAATTGAAAAATATAAGGAAAATCTATGACACCCTATCATCTGATGAGAAAGGACAAGTCGAGGAGATTGTTATATTACACATGGACATGTATAAAAAGTTTTTGATGCAAGTCCTAAATGAAATTCTTGATGAATTATATAAAAGACTTGAGGCCAGAAGGCAAGGAATAGTTGAGTTGGATAAGAAAATTAAAATAGAAAAATTACTTGCAATATACCTGGTCAACTCACCTAAGGAAATTGATGATTTGATAGCTCAAGCCAATCGGACAATTTTTCCACTGCACACCAGCAAATATCACTAATGGCAGGTAGAGTTACTGAAGTTTCAAAGGAAATAGAAGATGGTTGGGATACATTCTTGGTTGAAAAAGAAAAACAAGAAGAATATAGGAATCCCAAGCCCATTCTGGTATATCAAAAGGACAAAGGGAAAGGTAAAGTTGGTGGACCACCAAGTATCAAGATTAGAGACAACTTACCCCCACCTCCTTTAAATACTCCACCGGTAAAAACAACGACTACAAAAGATCAACCGACAGCTGAGAGTACGGACAAAGAGGATAATAATCCTAATCCTAAAGTCCTATATACTGTGAATGTTGATACTCAGAAAATCAACATAGTAGTAGATAAGGATACATCAGAAAACAAAGAGCAACAGGCAATGGGAAACAAAGAGCAACAAGCAATAGGAAACAAAGAGAAACTGGCAGCAGATTCAAAGAAAAAGATGGAATTTGGAACACAAATAGAGCAACCAATAGAGTTAAAGGCTCCAAAACAGATGCCACCGGTAAGAAATGATGTAGGAAAACCAGTGCTTAAAGAGATGGAGACACAAACAGTCCTACCAGAGGTCAATACTAGCATGGTCACTTCCACCTGCACTCAGTTTGTTGGGTCACCATCAAATGTAACAAAGGTATTGCTTGAATCTATCAAGAAAATAACTGATTATAGCTCACAAGCTTATAAAGCGATAGATGATTCAATTCCAATTTTGAAATCAATAACTCCCAATTGTAATATAGCCAATAAAGATTCTTTAGGCCAGTTGGATACACTTTGTAAATATATTTCTGGAAATTTGGAGCAAACAAAGGTAGAAACTGTAAAGGAAAGTGTAGAAAAAGAGAAACATAAATTCTTTGAGGAAGGAATAAAGAAGTGTAACCGGGAATTTGACACACTTCTACCGAAACTGTGCAATTTATTGAAAGAGTACAAAACTCTGTACAAAGACACCTGTAAGATAAACTTTTTGACCATGGATGTAGACAAAAAGATGAGCAAGGTATAGGAAGAGATCAATAAACTTGCAGATAATTTTGTTAACTCACCTGATACATTATCAGCTTTTGAGGAAAAGATAACAAATTTTGAGGAAGAATTGCTCAAATTAGAAAGAGAGAAAGAGAAAATAATAAACAAGGCAAAATTCTTGAGATCTAAACTAAGTCCAAGATTGGACTATTTAGCATCTCTATGGAAGGAAATCTCAGAGGCACTAACACAGGGTAGCAAAACACCAGCAAAGCACTTGCAGCATCTCACTGGTATAGTATACAGAACTGAGATAGCAATAAAGGAGAGCTAGAAGTTTATGGATGGCATAAACTTAATTTTGGGAGATATTCTTCAGATAATAACTACCCAACTATAAGGTTGAGGTTATGAATTGGTACAACTACAAAATCTACTAACCTTTGTCATTGATGCCAAAGGGGGAGTAGTAGATAAGAAAATTCAAAACACAGGGATCACATGCTCAAGGGGAGCTCTCACATTTTTGGTAACATTTTTGGATATCTTTTTGAAATTTCTCATGAGTGTTGCCATCAATGCCAAAGGGGGAGATTGTTGGCATGTGGACACTCCAATGAGACATTGTGTGTGATTGAAGGTTTTGTCATTGATGGCAACCTTGCAATCCTATGGCACCGGCAAAGCATTACTTAGGCAACCTTGCAATCCCATGGCACCGACAAAGCATTACTCAGGAAACCTTGCAATCCTATGGCACCGGCAAGACATTATACCGGCAAAGCATTACTCAAACAAAACAGTGCACCGACATCAACAAAATCAATCTACACTGGCACAGAAAAGAACATGTTTACCGGCACAGAGGCTGATAGGATTTTTGATATGTAATATTTTGTTTATTATTGTAAGCCGACTTGGAAAATTATAAAATGACTCTTGTATATAAAAGAGATCATTGTAGACATTTGTATGATATGGATGTGAAGCATAAATAAATTATAAGGCAGACCTAATGTGCGAATTGTAGGTCAAGGGTATATGAAAAGAATAGAGCAAGAACCGGTACTGAATCTGGCATTGAAGATACTATTGTAAAGCAGTACAGAATATTGGATTTGTGTAAATCCTCATTGTAAGTTAGTGTGACTTCTTATTGAGCAGTGAGCTCTAGGCAGTTGGCCTTCCTGCATGTACAAGCCCCTATTGTAAGTAATATTCCCTTATTAGCCAGTAAGTGAATATTGTGGGTCACAAATCCCATTGAGGTTTTTCCCACACCGGGTTTCCTCGTTAAACATCTTGTGTTATGGTGTTCTTTTCATGTGGATGTTTTTGATTCTATTATTTGCATTAATTCTTGCATACCGGTATATTGTTACTTTATGTTCTACATATTCAGTTTCAAGAAAATTTCATTACCAGTCAGATACTGATTCACCCCCCCTCTCAGTATCTATGGGAACCCTAACAAAGTAATGCTGGAATGCATTAGGAATGAGCTATCAAGGATCTAATCAAGCAATCTGTGCTATTAGCTAGATCATTCACTTGTTGATTACTCACATCTTTGATAGGTCTGCAGCCCTTAACCAGGTAGGCCCAAAAGAATTTTGTAAATCCTATAACAAGGTGGTTCACATTTGTGGATCTAAAATCCTCTAGCAAGGTAGTCTTTAATCGGACTTATCTCCTAATAGAGATTGAGATTCCTAAGAGGATATGTTCTGGTAAAGAACATTGTAAGACCTTAACCAGTCTGCTGACCTTAACTGGTCTGGTTCCTATTCTGTAGATAGTTACTTGGGAGTTCCATCTCACCATGGTTTTTCCCATTTGGGTTTCCACATCATAATCTCATGTGTTATGGTGTTTGTGCTTCTGTGGGTGAATGCATTATTAGCTATTTGGTTTGCATGTGTGTTAACCAGTTTGTCTGCTAAATTGTTTTATCGGTTAACTGTTAGTCTTGCAAAGTGTTTAAGTGCAAATATTTTTGGCATACTAATTCACCCCCCCCTCTTAGTATTCATCAATTGGCATCAGAGCTAACCTTTCTATAAGTTTAATCACTTGGAAAGAGATATGGGGGAATACTCTATAAGGGAACTTACTCACCGGCTCACTCAGTCTGAGCAAGCCTATGATGAACTTATGGCAAAATATAAGGTCTCTCAAGAAAAAAGGAGAGAACATGCTGAAAAGCTGATGGAGCAATCTGAAAATAGTTCTTCAGATGAAGCAGACATGGAAGCCCTAATTGCAGAAGTAAATAAGTTGAATGAATCAAACTCCAACCTGAGAAAGGAGTTGGAAGGACTGACTATTCGGATGTGCCAAGAGCTTGAGAACCTGAGGAAAGTTGAAGATCTAGTCAAAGACAAGGATCATAAAATCTCCAAGCTGAAGCAAGAGATCAGTGCCCTAACTATTCAAATGCATGCAAGCAAAGTGGAAAAGGAAGACATGCAAGGAGAATTGAACATTGTCATCTCTAAGAATGAAAACCTGATGGAAACAAATGCTGCTATTTCCAAAGAACTCTCTGAGTCAAAGGAAATACTTGCTAAGTTCAACAAGAGTACTGTCAAGTAAGAGAAAAATCTTGAATTTTCCAAACCAGCAAAGAATGCTAATGGACTTGGTTATTTCAGTCATGAGGAAGGTGAGACCTCTAATACAAATGTTGGAACATCAAAGAAACAACCGACATCAAAGGATAAAGGTAAGAAAAAGTTTAAACCTGTTTGCTTTAACTGTCTTAAAGAAGGACATACTACAAATGTGTGTAGGAGTAAGGCTTACAATATTTTTCCTTATTTCCTAAATGATAAGCCTAGATCCTATAGATTCAATGGTAATTGTTATGCATGAAAAATGTATGGAAATAGAGCATCTGAATGTAGGTCAGTTATGAACAACATTGGTAGATATCCTCATAGGACCCAAGGAGTTGGTCTTGAACCTTTTATAAACCGGAATCTCAGCCGGTCTAGTGCCTTCAATCATCAACCAAGAAGCAGTGGCTATCAAGCGACAATCGGATGGAGAGAAAACTATATGGTCTGTCATGGTCATGGTCACACTGCTGCAACATGCAGAAGGAAGAACAACAACATGAATAATGGACCTTGGAGAGCACCTGGATTGGTCTTCTATCACTGTAACAAACCGGGTCACATTGCCAGATTCTGTAGATCAAGAAAGAACATATTTGATGATATACCGGTCACTCCGGAAGGAAACATTGATGTTGACACTATTCAAGCGGACATGAAGAAAACTTGGAAGAAGAAACCAGCAGTGTTACAAGAGGAACCGGTTTCTGCACCTAGTGTGGAAATCACGAAACCGGCAAACTAAGCTTTAGAAAAGCTTAGGGGGAGCAAATGGCAAAATGTTTCGAATCCCCGGTTTACACCAGTAAAAGACCTTAACCAGTATGTGATACCTGTCAATAGGTGGAAGACCAAAAATGGTAAAAGGCAAATTAGGGTTTATGCCCTAATGGTGGAGCATTAATTGCGGTAGGTGAGGAATATGTTTAAAAGGATTTTTCAAATCATTTCTCACTATCATTTTTCGAAGTGAAGGAGGTTTTCAAGTGCAGAGCGATGACAAAGCAATTTGTGCTATGATTATGAGAATTTAAGAAACCTTGAATGAGATTCAAATTCAAATTGCAAATAGTTAAGTAAAGAATGCAAAGCGGTAATTCAACAACCAACAAAGTGTGAGGTGGAGAATAATCGGAAAGCCCTAAATTCACTTTTTTCGAAAGGAATTTTTTGATTTTTTAGTTTCTATCATGGCTTCTGCATCCCATACTAGCTCTAGTACATCTGTAGATTTAGCAAGCTTTATTCAACGCAAGTCTAGATATAATGCCCTACCACAAGTTCCAGCTAGTGTGATAGTAGAAGGGGAATCTCAGATTACATAGATTGTAAAATAGAAGACCTAGGGTCTCTAGCAATTCACTTGCAGATAGGTTTGTTCTGTGGACAAGATAAAAGGATCAAATCGGAGTATAGTATCTTGGAGAAGAAGAAGCTCCACAATGTTGTTTATTTTCTGGAGGATTTCATAGATGATCTCATTAGGATCATTTTGAGCAGAGTTCATGGTGACAAGATGTACATGGAGAGAATGCATGATATAAAACCACAAGCAATTCATGCCATCACCAGTTTCTGCAATACAGGGGAAGTGCCAGCCCTAAGGATGATAAGCAAAACTGAAATGTCCAAGCTCACTGGTCCAGTGAGCAACTCACTAGGTATGACTGTCAATTCTATCAAGGATGATCTGGTGAAATATGCATGTATGGTGATTGGATATTGGATGTTCTTAGCCAGTAGAATTAACTCTGTATCTACTGCTGCAATAAATGCCGCTTACCGGATGATCAAGGAGGATACATCATTTGACCTATGCACTGGTATGCAAAGGCAACTCCTATTGAATCTGAAATCAATCAAACAGGATAATGCATTGAGGTTCAAGTTTGGACAACTACTGGTTGGGCTATTCTTTTACTTCCAAGGCTATTTTCCAGGAGTAGGTGATGTCCAGTGGTCTGCTGACAAACCGGTAACCAAGCAAATCAAGGAAAGCATTCAAGTAGTTGGAACCCGTTACCCTGAAGTTCTGAACAAGTACTTTGATGAGTTCAGATGCAAAATGAGTCAGAGGGTGAGAATATCAAGTGATATTGTCAAGAAATATGAAGATGATATATGTTTCACCATCAAAGTGGATCAATGCATAATGCAGGCTGTTGAGCCCAGATAGGAGGAAGTGGAGCCTATGGGCTATGAGGTAATGAATGATATGCTAGAAGGATATGCCTCTACCCTTATTGCCTCACCGCTTGATCCAAAGGCTAAAAGAACCGGCACCTACCTTGAAAGGATAACATCGGTTGAAGAACCCTTAGCAAAGAAAGGAAAAGAACCTTCAGTGAAGAAGGCAAAAATAGTGCCTTCAGCATCGACACCGACTACTATAGCCAGTCCTACAGTGACCAAGCAGTCACCGGCTAAAAAGAAACCTGAAGCAGCACCTGCTAAAGTATTCAAGAGAAAGAGGAAGACAAGGAATACCTCTCCAGACTCAAAAGAAACTGTGTCTGAGGAAAAACCAAGGAAGACACGTCAAGCAAAGAAAAAGACAAAGAATGAACCGCCATCATCAGCACCGGTAAATATTGACATCTCCTCCTACAAACCTTTGACTCATTGTCAAAGAACTATCAAAAACATTAGGAGAAAAGTGTTGAATGATTTGATTGATTGTTTTGATGACTTTAATGATGATGAAAAGGAAGTAGTTGAAAAAGAAATAATTCAGTATTTATGTGTTAATGACCGGTCACCTTCAGAAATTAGATTTGAGACACCAGAATCTTTGTATAAATCCTTAGACAATAAATGGTGCATTTCCATAGAGCAGGAATAGGAAATGAGAGAAAAAGTTTTTGCCAAACATTTTCCTGATGTATCAAATTCAGAACTGTTCTAAGTAATGAACAAATACAAAGGGCTCTTCTTCATGAGAAGAAGAAGACTCCTGTTACTGGAAGGGAAGGGTAAAGAAGTGCTCAAGAATACACACACCCTTGCTCTAGAAGCCTTGAAGATGCATAAAGTGGCTGAAGCCAATAGGAAGTCTGATCAAGAACCGACAATAACTAGACTGGATGAAGTGTTTGATGATGAAGAAAATCTGGTTGCTGAACCTATCGACACTATTGACGTTGATGCTCTGGATGGAGAAGAAGTTGCTCAGGTTACACCAAAGGAAGTTATAGGATAGGAGAAGCAGGGAGAAAAGGAAGTAAAGCTAAAGGAAATAGAGGACAAAAAGAAGGAAGCGAAGAAGCAAGCAGAGGAGAAGAAAGATGAAGAGGAGAAGAAGAAGAAAGATGAAGATGAGAAGAAGAAGAAAGATGAAGAGGAGAAGAAGAAGAAGAAGGATGAAGCGGAGAAGAAGAAAAAGGAAGAAGATGAGGAGAAACAAAAATAGGAAGAAAAGAGAAAAGAAGAAGAAAAGAAAAGAAAAGAAGAGGAAGAAGAGAAGTGAAAGGAAGCAGTAAAGAAGAAGGAAGAGGAGAAGCAGAAGGAAACAAAGAAAAGGAAGAAGGAAGAGGAAGATAAGGAAGAGGAAAAGAGAAGAGAAGCGGAAAAGAAGAAAATAGAGGAAGACAAGGTAGGATAAGTGACAAAAAGCATACAGATGGAGACACCTAAGGCAACTAGTAGTCAAGCCAAACTGGCTAACCTTACCAATCCTATTGACCTCCAGTTTGCAAGTGAAATGGAGCTACTGTAGAGCATCAAGGTTGCTCAAGAACACCTTGAGGTGTTAAGGAGAAAGAAGGAGAAAGATGTGATCCAAGCTGCGGTGGACACTCTTACCGGTTTGTTACCTGGTACAAGCCTCCCCCGTACCAGCTCATCATTGGCACAACTAAAGCTCCTGTGCATAGTAGTAGATGATCAATTGTAGAGATTAGAAGAGGTAGCAGAGGCAAATGCTAAGAAAGAGCATCAAAAGGCTCTAAATATTGCTCTGGTGAAGAAGTTAAATGGGCTCTGGACTAAACTCCAAAAAGCACAAAAGGATATAAGGGACACTCTGGATGAGGGGAATCTTCTATGCAGCAAGATTTGCCAACCCCATCTATTCTATGATGATGTGCTTGCACAGAAGCAAAAGCTTCAATCTGACTTGCAGTCCTACATGAGCACATTCAAGCTGCCTTATGACTCCTTTATAGCCTATGGGCAAACCGTTCACCGGTTTCACATCCAGACAGCAAAAATGGAGCATGAGATCACAGCACCCAGTCTTGAGATTTGTAGGAGCTACAACTGGTTCTCCTCCCACATCTGCAAATTCTTCAAAAGTGCTATCTAAATTTGGATGCCTTAACAGTGACACAGGAGATGAGCACAATTGACGCCATGGAAGAATAGGTCTCCCAGATGCAGACAGAGAAAGAAGTAGCCACCTCCCTACTTGAGTTCTAGTCTTTATCTATGAAACAATTCTTGCAGGACTTTAAATCTGTTTTTGACAAGTTTTATTCCTTATTGTCATAAACTTTTATTATTTTAATACCAAATGGAAACAAGGGTTGTTCAGTTGTACTTTGTCATTGTTGGCAAAGGGGGAGAAATATTCTAAGAGGGAGAAGTATCTGGTATTTAAAATTTTGATGTATGCTCTAATATCTCTATGTGCAAAATAGTTATACATTGTATTGTTAAAGGGATAGTGTATATGCTTAGGGGGAGCAATTTTGCTAATGGCATGATTTTATTCTAAAAACACTTAGATGTCAAAATTTTATTTTCCTAAGTGTTGCCATCAATGCCAAAGGGGGAGATTGTTGGCATTTTTGATGTTTATGATGTGATTGTCACTGATGGACACACACTTGCATTGAGATCATTTTTGTATGTATGAGTTATGCTCAACCGGCAATTGTTCCAACCGGTATGATGCATTATAGTCCTTAGACTATTGGTGTTTTGCAAAAAGTGTTTACCGATCTGAAATGGTATGTAGACCCCAAGCAGTTCAAGGATCTCAAGCAGTACGAAGGACCAAAGCGACGAAACACATATTTCCTAGTCTTCAATTTTGTCAAACTGGCAACTGACATTTTGCTTGAACCGGTATTTTGTATGAACCAGTAATACTCTATGATGAGTTACCAACTGGCATTTTGTGATGAGTTACCATCCACCGATTGTTTGACAATGCCAACACTTTAACGGTGCTTTTTGTGTCATGTTACCAAGTATGTCCAGGTTCATTGAACCTAGGGAATTGGATTGTAATCCTATTGGATTGACATGAAATCAGATTCCTTTATAAGGACATCATGTCTAGGGTTTTAGGTTGTTGATAATGTTGTTGTTGCAAAAAGTTATCGTTATTGCTAGGGTTTAAGATGGTTGAGGAGTTGAAGAGAATATGAATGTGTAGAAGGCTGAAGTAATGCTGGAATGCATTAGGAATGAGCTTTCAAGGATCTAATCAAGCATTCTATGCTATTAGCTAGATCAATCACTTCTTGATTATTCACATCTTTGACAAGTTTGTAGCCCTTAACCGGGTAGGCCCAAAAGCCTTTTGTAAATCCTCTAACAAGGTGGTTCACATCTATGGATCTAAAATCCTCTAGCAAGGTAGTCTTTAATTGGACTTATCTCCTAACAAAGATTGAAATTCCTAATAGGATCTATTCTAGTAAAGAACATTGTAAGACCTTAACTAGTCTGGTTCCTATTCTACAGATAGTTACTTGTGAGTTCCATCTCACTGTGGTTTTTCCCATTTGGGTTTCCAAGTCAAAATCTCATGTGTTATGGTGTTTGTGCTTCTGTGGGTGAATGCATTATTAGTTATTTGGTTTGCATGTGTGTTAACTGGTTTGTCTGCTAAACTATTTTATCGGTTAACTGTTAGTCTTACAAAGTGTTTAAGTGCAAAGATTTCTAGCATACTAATTCACCCCCCCCCCCCTCTTAGTATTCATCATTACCTAATCACATAAACACTGGAGGAGAACAATGAATAGGTCATTGGTATGTTGTGAGGTTGTAGAACAATAGGACCCCCACCGAATGAAGATGCAGTTACCATGTGAAGAGATGACTGATAGTGAATGTGCCAACACCGGATCACATGTGCCTATTTGAAAGTTTGGTGCACAAATAGGGAAGCCACATGAATGCAATGTAGGATGTATATGACAAGGAATCACTCCCACTAGTAAGTAGAGCTTATCTCCTATTATGAATAATGTGCATCATAGTCATGAGAGATAAAGAAGAAGAGGCAAAGGCAATTGTTTGAAGGCTCACACTGGGTCTACCAGTGAATCAAAGGAATGCCTCAAGTGCATGAAATTGGGGATATGCATTGGACTGATTGAGAAAGCATATTGAGATGCTAGTACAGATGAAGAGTGATGAGTTTTTCACTTTAACAAATCGGTTGTGATATGGTCTGAGCTGATCAGGGAGATGACAAGGCTAAGCAGATGCAAATAGAGGAAAATGACCTGATTGAAGATAGAGTTTGTTGAGGGCTGATGACATAGTTTCATCATGAGGTTTTTACTGGTATGAATGTTCACCGGTAATATGGACAAGGTGTAGATGAAGAAGACTGCCCATCTAATAAAGATGTGCATAAGGCAAGTTAGCAAGACTGTTGACCGATTGAATAGTTCATCGAAAGAGAAGCAGAGTGCAAGGTTGATGATAGACCGGTCTAAGGGTTTAACCAACAGATGAACCCGATAATGGAGCTGGTCAGTGATTCAATCCATACTGACACAAAAAACCCAGCAGAGGTGGATGTTGACATGGATTCCATGAAGAGATGAGGTGGAAAGCATGCAAAGGTTGGTGGAGTGTCATGTAGAGATAGGTGTTTCTATAGGTATGCATTCAATATGGATCACGTGATTTGGGGATCGAATCAGAAGAGTGCGGTTCAAGGAAGAATGAGCGATAGAGACAAATCAGGGAGTTATTGGCACCTAGATCCAAGCAAGAAGATCAGACTAAGAGAAGACCTTGAGAAGGAAACAACAGAAACTTTAATGGCATTTTGATAGAGGCAGGTTGAGTAACGAGGTTGGGGTTGCTAAGATTAGAAGACATGTATTGGAAGGCACTTTAATAGAAAAGATGTATAGTTGGTTGTCTGGGAGATCAGATCAGACAAGAGCTAATTAGATTTGGCTTTCCTCAAGGTTGATAAGGAAACCCTAACTGCGTGAGATTTGAATTGGCTTTTGGCAGGAAAACCAGGCTATATATATGCAAGACAAAGATATTGATAGTGCCGCTGCAAAGTGATTAAGAAAATTAGTCAAGTTCTTAATGAGTATTTGAGAAGAGACTGAGAGTGAGGGAGAATCAGGTTGAAGTGTTCAACTAGTAGCAGTTCAGAACCACTAGTGTTCATACCGATAGAGCATATGTGAAGGGAGATGCAGGGAAGGCAGACATAGAACCAACAGATTTTAGTACCGATAAAGAGAAGAGTAGTGAGGAGGAGATATAGTAGAGTGGAACAGAGGAAAGGTGAACCGGTAGAGTTTACCAGCAATACAGCAATAGAAAGAGAAGTGCACCGGTGTAGCAGAGAAGGTGTCTCACCGATAGAGTAAGTTATATGAAATGGTTACAAGATTCACTTCTAACATTATGACTACTTTTGTACTTGATGTTATCATTGTGATGACTGAGTTGTAGCTCAGTGCAAGGGTTGTAGCTCCTTTGGGTTGTATCCCATAAACTAATAAGGGTTGTAGCTCCTTTGGGTTGGTGCCCATAAATCAATTAGGGGTTGGTTCTCCTTGGGTTGGTGCCCTAAATTAGGGGTTGTAGCTCCTTGGGTTTGTGTCCTAAACATTGTAACAAAGTTTCATTGTGAGGTTGGATTGGATCAGTAGACTCTAGAAGCATTGCTCGTTGAGATTTTTCCCATCTTAGGTTTTCCTCATACATACTAGTGTTATGTGATGTCCCTTTATGTGAATGCATTTGTGTCTAGTCTCCTTACCAACTAGTAAAGTTTGCATTTAGTTAGAATCTATTTACTCGTATACTCACATAAGTCAGATAAAGGGAAACGGTTTGAGAACCACTGATTCACCCCCCTCTTAATGGTACATTGTGTCAAACAATTGGTATCAGAGTGTAGGTACCCTGTTTATCAAGCTTTCACTCGCTTGGGTAGATTTTGGCTTAAGGACACAATGGTATGTTTAGTGTCAATCCCAGCTCCGGTGTTTAATGGGTCTAACTATTCCATTTGGAGTTGTAGAATGGAAGTTCACTTATTCTCTCTAGGGTATGATTTTTGAATGTATTTTGTAAATGGTGTCCTTAGTAAAGTCAGTTCTCCCACCGATTTAGATGCAGAAAGAAGAAACCAGTGCAATGAAACAACTATGAAGACTATTCTTTGTGGGTTAACAGATGATGTCTCTTCACAGGTGGACAAATGTAAATCGGCAAAAAGCTTATGGGAGAGATTGAAGAAGCTCTATGGAAATGAGCCCACTACTGTAGAACCAACTTGTGATGATATGATGAGAAATGCATCTCATGTATCTGCAGATGGTGAAGGTAGATCTGCTAGTAGCTGCAACAATGATGATGAAGGAACTGATCTCTTCATGGCACAAGAAGAAAGTGAAGTGCACACATCAGAGTGTGACAAGGAAGATATATCCCATCGGTATGATGTGTTTGAATTGAATGAAGAAGATGAAAAAGAAGGAGATAAGGAAGATAGGTCTAGCCATCAAGATCTACTTGATAGTGAAGGTGAAGGAAGATGAAGTAGAAGTTGATCTTGAAGGAGATCTTGTAATTTCTCTTGAAGAACTCAATAGAGTAAGAAAGGAGTACAAGCTATTCAAGAATGCTTCTATAGTAGAGCATAACCAATTGATCAAATGCCTTAAATAATCTGAGAAAACAATCTCAGAGATGATGACTCATAAGGAAGACACCAAGGAGTGCCTGTGCATTAATCTATTTTCTGAGCTAGAGGTAAAAGAAAAATAATATTAGAAGCTGCTTGGAGAAATGGATATTCTTTTAAATGACCTTGAGAAGTGTCAGGATGAGCTCAAGGTAAGAATCCAATTTGATGGCAGTAGTGATGCCTTGGACAAGATGTTGATGAAGTAAAAGCATACCAAGGACACTAAAAGTTTAGGAAGTGGTGCTAGTGAATGCTCCACCAGCAAGAATGTCCCCCACAATGACATTATGTTTGTCTCCTCAAATGGAGAAAACAAAGGCCAACCCTTCACAGTGAGAAATGCTCCCCAGAAGAAGGTTGATCTAAATACAACCAGTGAAGACTTGCAGACAAGAATGAAGACCAGTGCTACAAGAAGGAGGAATAATGTAGACCCCGAAGGCAAAGGGAAGATGGGAGAAGATAGCTTCTTCGGAAGAAGGAACATGAGAAGAAAACAAAGAAGACCTATTGGACGAGGACAAAAATTCTACCACCCACAGGGTAAAGCAAGTGTGGTAGAAGAAGAGACTAGATGGAAGAGATGCACAGAATGGACAACCCAGGATCCATCCTCAAAGAAGGAGAAGTAGAGATGCTAGACTGGTAGGATCTCCCCATATATGGCAAAATAAATTTGTAACTCATATGCCACCCTTCTCTGGTTATTTCTTTGCATGTAATGCTTATGGCCACAAGGCAGACGAATGTAGAAATAGATCCATAAGGAATAATCTAAGATCCCATAAACATCATGTATATGAGAAAAATGTATCAAGGAATAGATACATGCATGTCTCCTCTTCTAGTTATGCTATAAAGAATCCATTTGTTGTTCCTAATAATGTGAATGTTGTATGTTATAACTGCAATGGATCTGGCCATAAAGACTTTGAATGCAGGAAGAGGAACCTGCAGTCACAAGGAGGCTGATATAAAAACCTTTCTTTGCATAAAAGAGGGTACAAAGCATATGGAAGTCAGAGACTCACATGGAACCAAAGGATAAATGTCCCTACAAGAGAAAGAGGTCCATCAGTTCCAGTTGTTAATCACAGTAACATGACTTGAAGTAGAAGGTCAAATCGGTATGTCAAGAGATTTCCCAAACATAAAGTTGGAATGGATGTTGTGTGCAGAGTCTGAAAAAGGAAAGGCCCATCAACAAAAGATGGTAAGACCTCCTCCCAAGTCTAAAAATGGGAAGAAGAATGAGACTAAGTAGGCATGGAGGAAGAAGACCATGGACCGGCACTATGTACTCATTGCATAGGTGATATCTCCTAAGATCTAAAGGAGATGCAGGATCTTAGGGGGAGTAACATATTGAACTTATCATTCACCCCCTCAATGGAAGAAGGGCACATGGAAGAACAAGTTGCTACTGGTAAGAAGGAAGAAAATGAGAAGATAAGTGTGTGTAGAGGCTGCCTTGAATACACACTTAGAGATGAATGTTGGATCACTGCTGTTGTGTCAAAGTATAATGAAATAAAGATTAGAATCAAAAATAAAGTGACACAAAATGTCAGGAGTCACAAAAAGGTGCTTTGGTAGTGATAGTGGTCTGTTACTAGAAACCGGTATGTGCAGGATGTTACCGGCATGAATGCTAATAGGTACTTGCAGGTTGTGTAAGATAATGAGGTTGGAAATCATTGCAATAGCCTTGGTAGCATGGAATGTGATGTTATGTCTCAGGTGGTGTTGATGTAGACCTGAATGACATATGTTGGCTTGGTGGTTGATCATGCAAGTATGCATGCTTTTGGGCTAAAAAGTTTAATGTATGGCATGGTGATGTCATTGTATAGCATTGTATGGATTCAGGATCATGTCATAGGCTATGGTGGATATGATGGAGCTAAAGATCATCATATGATCACTTATGCACAACTAAACTAGTATATGGTGAAGATGATTGGAGCCCCGGTATTAGACCTAATCAGAGATAAGGACCTGAGATGTATGACTCAGGGAAAGTTCAAGTGGTTATGATGCAAGGCTGGCATGCTTGAACTTGAAAGTGTAGGTGCTCTGATTGTGCAAACTGCAGATGATGGAAGTTATAGTAAGAATACCCAGGAGAGTTTCATTGTTATGGTTATCTACTTGTCATTTGGCTGGTTGTATTCATAGTACAATCACATTTGATTCTAAAGAAATTTGGGATCAAACAGGAAGTGATGTAGTTTGACCGACAGGTGAGTAGTATTCACTGACACATCCCTCTACAATTGAGTATTTTAACAAATGGTATAAAATTTGCATGCTCAATTGGTGTCATTTGATGGTTTAGTCCTCCATCTCAAGTATTGTGACTTGAGAAGATGTAATAATTTGTAATAATCAGTATCAAAGGAGGAGAGTTGTCTGGTAAAGAAAAAAGGGAAAAAATAATTTTGTCAGAGCATGGTAAATATGAGGAATGATACCCTGACAATGCCCTTTGCCATTGTTGTTAAAGGGGGAGAAGCATTCTATAGTATACAACATACTAAATGTGTTGAGAATCCATGGATTATAGAAAGTGAGAGAGAGATTATGTTGTATGCCAGATACTACATGAGTTGACATCAATGCTAAAGGGAGAGATTTTTGGTATTGTGTTGTCATTGATGCCAACCGGTATTGGATGACTACTGGTATGAGATATATATATATGCAACATTGTTAAAGAGGAGTGGGTTGAGATATCCTTGATATCACCTTATGTTGTAGATTATTGGTAAGGCAAGGAAGAGAATGTCATTCAGAGGAATGATCACTGGAGTCACTAGTACACAAGTTAGTGTCTGACTTGTGTGGATGAGATGAATAGGTTACCAATATAGTACATCACTGGTAAGGAAAGGATGTCAACTGGTAAGTGATGTGTTGACATGGAGAAGTCAGATCAACCAAGTGAGTGGTTGTCACCTAGCAAAGCTCATGATTGATGTACAAGGAGGATGGGCAAGTTACTTGAGCTGCTATTTGTGATGAAGAGGCATAATGTTACCTAAATCACATCAACACCAGAGGAGAAGAATGAACAGGTCATCAGTATGCTATGAGGTTGTAGAATAGATGGACTCCCATCAGATAAAGATGCAGTCACCATGTGAAGAGATGATTGATAGTGAATGTGCCAACACTGGATCACATGTGTTCGCTTGAAGGTTTGCTGCACAAATAGGGAAGCCATGTGAGTGCACTGCAGGATGTAGATGACAAGGACTCACTCCCACCGGTAAGTGGATCTTATCTCCTATTATGAATAGTGTGCATCATAGTCATGAGAGATAAAGAAGAAGAGGAAAACATAGGTGTTTTGAAGGCTCACACTGGGTCTACCGGTGAATCAAAGGAATGCCTCAAGTGCATGAAATCGGGGATATGCACTAGACTGATTGAGAAGGTATGTTGAGATGGTGGTACATATGAAGAGTGATGAGTTTTTCACTTTGAAAAACTAGTTGTGATATGGTCCAAGTTGATCAGAGAGAAGGCAAGGCTGAGAAGATACAAATAGAGGAAAATGGTTTGATTGAAGATAGAGTCTATTGAGGGTTGATGACATGGTATCATCATGAGGTTTTTACTGGTATGAATGTTCATTGGTAATATGGACAAGGTGCAGATGAAGAATACTCCCCATTTGATGAAGATGTGCATAAGGTAGGTTAGCAAGAGTTTTGACCGATTGAGTGGTTCATCGGAAGAGAAACAGAGTGCAAGGTTGATGACAAACCAGTTTGAAGGTTTAACCAGTGGGGCTAGTATACAAGTAGATGAACCCGGTAATGGAGTTGGTTAGTGATTCAATCCATACTAAGACAAAAAGCTTAGCAGAGGTGGATGTTGACATGGATGCCATGAAAAGATGAGGTGGCAAGCATGCAGTCGTCGGTGGAGTGTCGTGTAGAGATAGGTGATTTTATAGGTATGCATTCAATATGGATCCCGTGATTTGGGATCGGATAAGAAGAGTGTTGCTTGAGGATAAATGAGTGATAGAGAGAAATGAGGGATTTGTTGGCACTTGGGTCTAAGAAAGAAGATCAGACCTTAAGAAGACCTCGAGAAGGAAACATCAGAAACTTTAATGGCATTTTGACAAAGGCAGGTTGAGTAACGAGGTTGTGGTAGCTAAGATTAGAAGATGTGTATTGGAAGGCATGTTAATGGCAAAGATATATAGTTGGTTGTTTGGGAGATTATATCAGACAAGATCTGATTGGATTTGGTTTACCTTGAGGTTGATGAGGAAACTCTAACTGCCTGAGATTTGAATTGGCTTTTGGCGGGAAAACCAGGCTATATATGCTAGCGAAAGATATTGATAGTGCAACTACAAAGTGATTGAGTGTTACTTCTACATGTGAGAGCAAATCAGTCAAGTGCTCAATGAGTATCTAAGAAGAGACTAAGAGTGAAGGAGAATCAATTTGAAGTGTTCAACCAGTAGCAGTTCATAACTGGTAGTGTCCATACTGGTAGAGCATAAGTGAAGGGAGTTACAGAGAAGGCAAACATAGAACCGATAGAGTTTAGTACCAATAAAGAGTAGAGTAGGGAGGAGGAGATCAAGTAGAGAATAACAAAGGAAAGGTGAACCAATAGAGTTTACTGGCAATACAACAACAGAGAGGTGCACGGATGTAGTAGAGAAGGTGTCTCACCGACAGAGTAAGTTATATGAAATGGTTACAAGATTCACTTGTGATAGTAGGACTATTTTTGCATTTGATTTTATCATTGTGACCACTGAGTTTTAGCTTGGTGTAGGGGTTGTATCTCCTTTGGGTTGTAGCTCTTTTAGGTTGGTGCCTATAAATCAGTCAGGGGTTGGTGCTCCTTGGGATGGTGCCCTAAACATTGTAACAAAGTTTCATTGTGGGGGTGGATTGGAGCAATAGACTCTAGCAACATTTCTCACTGAGGTTTTTCCTATCTTGGGTTTTCCTTGTACATACTGGTGTTATGTGATGTCCGTTTATGTGAATGCACTTGTGTCTAGTCTCCTCACTAACTAGTAAAGTCTACATTGAGTCAGAATCTATTTACCGATATACTCACATAAGTCAGATAAAGGGAAAATTTTTGAGAACCACTGATTCACCCACTCTCAGTGGTACATTATGTCTAACATATGTCCTATCTTAGACAGGGTACTACAGTCCCTGAAACCAGGCAACATGATCGTCCTATCACCAAAACATTATCAACTTTGACAATGAAGATCAAAATGGTTGTCTAACTTTTTTGGATTTGTGAATCTTTTTTTTCGTTGATTTATCTTTGATCATGTTCCTATGCTACTCGATGATGTCATTAAGTGATTTAGGGTGGCTGAGATGGCTCATGGTTTTTCTTGTTTTTCCTTTTCTGTTTGTGGAGTATTTCATAAAATTCTAGGGCAAATATGTATTGGGTGTCTATGTTGGCATGTTCCCATTGTGGATATCACACATACCTCTTCCTTTGATACATGTAATGTCTTAGGATGGTTGAACCATTCTGTGTCTACAATGTGTATGTTTCATGCAAAGGGACTGAATTATCACCCTAACCTCATGTCATGGTGCGTGTTGTTCCTCACAACTAGAATGGCAACTAGGTAAAAAAACACAATTCAGAGATTGGATATCTTTGAATAGCTAGATTTCTTGTAGCAAAGGCTCATTTACTTATCGACCAAGGATGTAAACTTAAAATGGGCCAACACTATATGTGCACCAAGTTCATATCGCAAACATTCTATATTACTATAGGAAAGAAAATTCTTTGAAGTAAACATGCAAAATCTCAATGAACTAATTCTTAATCGGAAATCACAATTGGAAATCACTCAAACAACTACTACTAAATGATAATGTTCTAGCAAGTGGATATGAACTACTCTGCTATTGTGGCTGCAGGAACAAACACATGAACTATTTCTAGTGGCTGCAGTAACAAACAATTGCCAAAACAACTACTACTGAAGAATGAAAACTAACTGGAAAACATGAAGGATTACTCACCTAGTGGCCCCCCTTGGGTGAGCATATCCAAAACTTTCAGATTACAATTGTTAAGCTTTTCAAATCACATTGATCTCTTTATTCCATTTTGACTGTGAAAATAAATAAATACTAGAAGACTGAGTATTACAAATATTATGGTCATTCTCTACTATTTTTTAGAAGAGAGAGAGACCCCTTTATTTATGTGGAAACTTATAATAGATTCCTGACTGATCAACTACATTCCTATGGAATAGGCAAACATGATTCATTAAACAAAGAAGAAGTCAGCGTAGGAAAACAAAACAACATTTGTCCCGTAGCTGAGAAAATATAGCATGATTTGCTTCCTAGATCTAAGCTCCACTAAGAATAGTTATAAATATCCCATAAATCATTCTACTGAAGAGCCGGTCAAGTGGCTTTGATCTCCCTTATTATTGCATTTCTTTGACTGGGTCTACATTACGGCTATATACTTGGTGCTCTTTAAACCGCCACTTAGTCTTTCCTTCTCCTTTGCCAACCCTGCATCATGTTTTAAACATGCACAAAAAACATGTGTATATACTAATGCTAACATGATATAATTTAAACCATACTTAAGATTGATTTTAGATATTTTCATAGATAAATCATTTAAAAACCATTATATGGAAACCTTAAGTACAAGTCAAAGCAGTTTCAGAAACACTTAAAAGGTATCAACTAGGAGAGTATCCTCATCCAAATATCATCTAATCACAAGACCTAGGCAGAAGTATTATAATTTTTTTTTATCAAAATAGAGCTATTATTTAGGCTCATCATCTCCCCCTAACCTAACTTCTTTCTAGTCCTCCAGCAATAGGAAAATTCTAAATTCGGGCATTGATTTTGAAATTGCCAAGAGTAACCTATGCAGAACCTCCTGCAGACAAACTCTAGTAGAATCCTTTCATTTTCTCCAATCTCGTCCACATGGTAAGTTCTGCTACTTTACTATATGGTGGATCATTATCCCTACATCCCATCAGTAGCCATAGGAGGATTGGAGGCTGAAAACTGAGAGGCAACCAATATCTTCCCTTTGTTCTTCCCAAGTGCATCTATTTGGGTTCCCTCTTTAGTGTTGCATGGTAGTTTTGAGTGGAGTGTGGATCAGATTGCCTCAACTCATCTGGCAAGCTATTCCAACATTTGACCAAATGTCCTATTGCTACTTATGCTTCCCTTCAAGCCATTTGTTAATATTCTTTATACACCTCCTCTCTTAAGGGTATAATATTTTTTCCAAAATCTGGCTGATATACAATCTTTTGGCAGTCAAAATAAAGTCTTCTAGGCTCTCTTGATTCAACCCTTAATGGCAGTGAAAGGTCAAGTTCTTCATTTCTATGTTCTTGAAACTCCTCTCCTCTTTCTATTTCATTCTTCATCCATGAAATGAGACCTCTCAATTGGATATCTCCAATGTAGAGGAGAGGGTTCCAATCGACATCATCTGGAACATCATAGTTATGTAAATAAAATTCACAGATTATATTCTTAATGGCTATAAGAGATGTCTGATAAACATTGTAGAATTCCTTAGGTGTCTGCAATGAGGGACTTAGATCCCTAACAATTCTCATCATCTAGAAACTGATATGCTATTCTTTTAAATACATAGAGTAAAAACGAGGAGGTTCTATGCATTGCATTAGCTATGGTACCATAGTGGCTACCATTTCCACCTTAGTTTTAAGTTGAGCAATTTCCTCATCTTTTTGTTCAATAATTTTCTTCTTCCCGTCGATTATCATCTACATTTTTACCTTTTCCAATTCCCACTCCTGGTAAAGGGCAAGTGCCACTGCATCACTGGTAAGAGAAGTAGGTGGTCTATTAATAGGTACTCTAGGTTTCATCTTTTCAACTTTTCTTCCTACTTCAATAAATTGTTCTACAATGGATGCTAACCTATCTAGCCTTTCAAAACCTGCTTCTCCCTACGATTGCTCAATGTTCTACAGTTTTCCCTTTTCATGCAGCTGCAGTTCTTTCTCTTCATGTAGCTGCAGTTCTTGCTCCCTTTGGATTTCCCTTGGTAGAGAAGGAGGAACATCATTGTGAGGTGGACTGTGTGGCTCTTTTTCTGGAGAATCAACTAGAATGGTAACATTTGGCTCCACTGATTGATCTTGGTTTTTAAGCTTTTCGCAAGACTACTTCCTATAGCTAGCTCCTCAACCACTTGAGTGGTTATAGGAGAAATAGTTTTTATAACTTTCTTTTTCTTGGCCACAAGAGAGGGTATATTCTCACTTTTATTTTTCTCTTTCTTCTTTTCTATGTCAACTTGTTTTCCTTTGCCTTTTTCCTTTCATATGGCAGCCCTAGTTTTTATTAGGCTTTGAGAAGGAACCCCTATTGTAGATTTTTTTTGTAAGGGTTCCTCTACTACAGGAACATTTTGTTCTGATGATATTCTAGAGGATAAGGGTTCAATAGGGGAACCAGGTTTTTCAAGATTTTCTAAATTTTCTTATTCTTGAGATGGAAATGGTTCCTCTGAACCCACATTTTCTACCCTAAACCTACTAATTTCAACAAATTCATACCAAGACATTGGAGAGACATCTCTTAAAGATCTTTCAACCAATATCTTAATTAGGAAATGATGAGAAATAGAGTGAGGCCTACCTTTCTAGGTTTCTATTGCGCTTATAGAAAAGAAGGTTGTACAATATGTTTGGACCATTCATCCTTCTCCCATGGCATAGATGACTCAAAAGATTGAAATGATGGGAATGCAAACATGAGAACCTTCCTTCACAAGTTAAATACTTCAAGACATATAATGCTAATGCTCTCCATTTAGGCTGAAGATATTCTCACCTAGCTCCCTGTCTATCTATTACTAAGGCTGGGTCTCCTTGTTGTGTAAACTCCACTCTTTCACTACGCGCATCCTTAGATTTTGGGTAATTTTCTCCATCTATTTGAAAGCCAGTTACTTCTGCAATCCGTTCCTTTGTCACCATAACTCTCAAACCTTTTACCTGGGCTTCTCCATCTGAAAGTGTGTTGGTAAATTCCCTTGCAATTTCCTCATTAAACTCAGTCAGCTACAGAAAATAATCCAGCCATCCACTGTTGCGGAATATTGGTTCACAATCTTGGTCCTTAAGAAGGATTTCAGGAACTGTCATCTCATGATGAACAGGTGGACCTCCCATTGTAGTGATAACACTTTCTACTCTCTAATGGCATAAATTTGTCCAATTTCTGCAACTGAAATATACTCAATGTACTCTTACTTGGTCGGGACCCAGCTACAATCTAAAATAACTCTAGGCAGACAGAAGGACAAAATACAAAATATCACCTCAAACTAAAAATTTGAAAAATTAAAATGCAATCTAGGATGACATAAGAATTATCTACTAGAGTAATTATTAGCATACTTTCTCCCCCAACCTAAGTATTAACAGGCATCCACACATGTGGAGGAGGACTAAAAAAGGACACTATGCAATATAACATAATGATAGTTAATATAGTTTAATTATATACATGCAACAAAAATAAATACACACAAGCATACCTGACATCATGTGATAATGACTACAGTTGAAGACATTGAGCTATCATTCTTGGAAAACAAGGCATAAATGGATGAAGTGAGTGGAAAAAAATGAGTGAATATGGAATGGAATATTTATTGCCCAGAAATGTACTTCCTCTAGATATGGAAGTATTTATTATGAGCATGTAGCAAAGATTTAGGATGGAGAGGTAACGGCAAAGCCGTTGCCAGTTGCTGTAGGAAACTCAAAATTTTTAGCCGTGGAGAACTATTGTAGAATTTTTTCCTTGCTAAGAGGCTTGTGGTATAGGCGTAGATGATGACCATTGACTAAGAATTTAAATTTGATAAGATCAATTATGGATAATCGGACGATCCCATTAAAGAATGTTTCAACTATCTCATAAGGTCCTAACCATCATGTCTGTATTTTTCCCAAGTTATCTTTATACCTTGAATCATAGAGAAGCACCCAATCACCTAGCTTGAATGATTTATATTTGATATAGTGATCATGCCACTTCATGCACTGATTTTGAACTGATTTAGTGTGTTGTAGGGCTGACATTCTTATCTCCTCTAAGGCATTAAGCTACAAGAGTCTTTCCTCTTCTGCTACAGAAAGAGTCATATCCAGAGCAATGGCTGTTCTCAAGGTTTTATGCTCAATTTCCACAGGCATCATTTCTTTTGTCCCATATACCATTTCAAAGGGTGTAAACCCCATTGTGGTTTTCCAAGTGGTTCTATAAGCCCATACTACTTCAAATAACCTGCTAGACCAATCCTTGAGGTTAAGAGCTACTATTTTTGTCAATATTGATTCAAGGTCCCTATTAGTGATCTCTTCTTGTCCATTAGCCTGAGGATGATAGGGAGTGCATTTTCTATGTCTTACATTGTATTTATTGACCAGGGCAGTAACCAAAGTGGAAGTGAATTGTGCCCCTTGATCAATTACAATTTCTCTAGGAACTCTATACCAAGTGAAGATCTCTTCATATAAAAAAATTTCTACCTTATTATCCCTAGCATGCTTGAATGCTTTAACCTCTACCCACTTTGTGACATAGTCGGTACAGACAAGAATGTATGACCGACCATTCTCTGATGGATCAATTGGCCCAACAAAGACTAAGCCCCATTTGTCAAATGGTGTAACAACCACCTCGGGGTGTAAAGGCATTTCATCAAACTGAGTTGGTCTTCCCAATCTCTTATATCTATCACATTTCCTGGTATATTTGACTTCATCCTTGTGCAAGGTTGGCCAATAATACCCTGTAGTCAATATATTGAGAGTTGTTCATGATGGGGATGTATACTCAAAGAGAGTTAATTCCTTGTCTAAGGGAAGTCAAGTGTTTTCCTAGTGGGCTCCCTTCATTTTTCATCTAGTCTACTAGTCATTTTAGACATCTCAACTCTCTAGGAGTTCTCCCAATCAAGATGTACTCAATGGTTGATCGGGCATGGTTGGGATTCACAAGGGTAAATCCAACCTCACACTCTCAATCTTCTAACAAATTCTTGCAGACAATGTAGTAGGTGTTGGTGATGTTTTCCAAGGGTAATGAACTAGTTTTGAGTATGGTTTTGATGCATTTCCCCATCACTCCTTCCTTTCCATATTTCCTAGGCTTAGTAGCCCTAGAGCCCCACTTAGCCCTACCTAACCGGTTTTTGTGGATTTGCTCACAATCTCCCCAAAGACCCACACAAACTCTTTGATGACCAGGATACCCTTTTTGGAGTACTTTCCAGTTTATAAAATGAGAAATCTCAGTATGACCATGCAGATACGAAACCTGAGAAATGCTTGTTTTAGGTGGTTTTTGGCTTGTTTTGGTCTTTTTCTAAGGGTTTGGTGTCTTCCTTCATCCACCACAACTCAAAACTCACACATATGCTCTACCACACCCCACTTTCTCATTCCAAACACCTTGCACTTCCAACCCTACTCTTCCCTGCAAGCACTTGCATAATTTCATTCATTTCCTAACAAGGCTATGCCTGAGCTTGCCTAGGAAATGATGCTCATTGGCCTTTCAATGACCTCCAAAGGAAAATAAAGAATATGTACACTATACAAAAATTCCATGGCTTGAGTCCCTAGGGTTATTGAGAAGAACTCAAAGGACTTCAAGCTGGAACCATGTTTGGGCCTCTCAAACCCTTACTTAGGCTAAGAGCTTACAAAAACGAAAACTCAATTCAAACCTGCAATAAAAATAACCAAAATTTTTCCTAAGCACTACAAGAATATGTCAAAAATAAGAAGAAAATAATAACAATGCAATCAATCCATTAAGTACGGACTATTGCTCGAATTCTTGAAAAATGCAAGGTAAAACTAAAAAATGGTCTCCAATTTGTATTCCAATCTACTCTAGGCATTGAATAAACTCATTACATTAATTCTTAGGGTATTTATATGCCATTTTTTGTCCTAACTAACTCTCCATCAGTTTCCCAACCAACCCTTTTCTCAAAAATTCAAAAAGTTGCTCAACGTTGCAAAAAGTTGTCAAGCAACTTTGACAACTTTTGCCAAAAAGTGCATTTTTGCCTTACATGATTTTTTTTCTCCTCCAAACCATCTAGGATGACTAAAGACCATTACATTAACATGTCCCAATGCCAAAAAATGTTATTCAAGGCCTACAAGGTCTTACAAGCCAAAATTGAGAAAATGCATTGTCTTAAGGACATTCAACCTACCAAAACATTTCAAAAACATATGAGGACCTAAGAGAAGACTCTTATTCACCATCTCAAACCAAACTATGACCAAAATGAAGAAGTTGTAATCAAAAATAGGTGCTCCTGCACCTTACTCCCCCAAAGAAAATAAGTCAAGTGACTCCTTAAGGCAACAAAGAAAGTGGAGCTCCATGCTTAAGGAAGTCTGCCTCAGGTATCGAAGTAGCCTTTGATGCTGGAAGGTGTTGCCACTTGACCAAATGCTCCATGTAGGTGGAATTCCTTGTTTTCTTCAAAACTCTAGAATCTAACACCTTCTCGCCTTGGGGAATGGGTCTAGCTAGTAAGGGTAGGTCTGAAAGTGCTTGAAAGACCTTTGAAACTCTGCTATCTTCTACTAGAAGTGTGCCCCTATACTCCACCAAAACTGCCACATTGAAAATGGGTGACAAAGCCATATCACCAGGTAAGTCTACCTTGTATGCATTATTGCCATACTTGGCCAAAAATTTGTAAGGACCTATCCTCCTCATCTAAAGCTTTCTAGGGACACCTTTCTGAAGTATTTCCTTGTTCAAATGTACCATCACCATGTCACCAACAGAAAATTGGATATCTTTTCTTTTCTCATCTACTTTGTCCTTAATCCTTTGAGTGGTGTCCAATAGGGCTATCCTAACTTTCTCATGAATCTCTTGCATTGATTGGGCCATTTCCAAGGCATGTCCACTCTGCTTTCCCATTATTCCCACATCTCTGAGCTCCAAAACTCCTCTAGGATGAATGCCATACACCACCTCAAAAGGACTTTTACCGGTTGACCTATTCACACTATCATTGTAGGCAAACTTAGCTTGATGTATGATCTATCCCAAGCTTTACCATACTCTTTTGTTAGGCATCTAAGTAGATTTCCAAGTTTTCTATTGACCACCTCAATTTGGCCATCTGTTTGGGGATGATAGGCTGAATTGAAAGACAAATTAGTACCTAATCTTTGCCACAAGGTTTTCCAAAAATGAGCAATAAACTTTGCATCCCTAACTGACACAATGCTAAAAGGTAAACCATGAATCCTAATAACCTCTTTGAAAAACAAGTGTGCAATGTGGCTAGCATCATGAGTGACTTTGCATGGAACAAAATGAGCCATTTTACTAAACCTATCTACCACAACATAGATGTTATCAAAACCTGATTTGGTTTTAGGCAAACCAACCACAAAGTCCATACTTACACACTCCCATGGCTGGTTGGGGATAGGTAAAGGCTAATAAAGACCAACATTGGAAGATGTACCCTTAGCTCTTTGGCAGACCACACATTGCTCGACATATCTTTTGATATCTCTTTGCATTTTAGGCCAAAAGTAGAACCTTTGGACAAGTTCCAAAGTCTTGTTCAAACCAAAATCTCCACTCAAGAATCCATTATGCTTCTTTTGCATCAAGTTTTCTCTCATAGACCCTTTGGGCACACATAGATGTCCACCCTTGAACAAAATGCCATCTTGCAAGGTGTAATCTTCATATTAATTGTGAAAATGGTTTCCAAACCCTTGGCAAACCTTGTAGGCAGCAACAAAGTCTTCATCTTCTTCATACAATTCCTTCAAACTATCTACTCCAAATCTTTTAAGCTGCACTTATTGCATGGTTAGTAACCTCCTACTCAATGCATCAAATACCTTATTACATTGTGCTTTCTTGTGTTTAATGGCAAAGGTATATGACTGTAAATAATCTACCCATTGAATATGCCTATGGTTTAACTTTTCTTGAGAATTAAGAAAGCTAAGAGCTTGATTATCAGTGTAAACCACAAATTCCTTAGGCAGCAAATAAGGCTTCCATTTCCTAAGAGATTGGATGAGTGCATACAATTCTAAATCATAGGAGGAATACCTTTTCTTTGCATCATTAAGTTTCTCACTAAAGAAGGCAACCGGTCTATTATCTTGACTCAAAACTGCTCCAACCGCTATGTTGCTTGCATCACATTCAATTGTGAAGAGCTTGTCAAAGCTTGGTAGGATAAGTACTGATTGAGTAGCCACCTTTGTCTTCAAGAGATCAAAACCTATTTGTGCTTCCTTTGTCCATAAAAACTTGGTTCTCATACCTCCCTTGATTGTCTCAAGCATGGGTGCACATATTTCACTGAACCCTGTGATGAACTTCCTATAAAACCGAGCCAAGCCATGGAAACTCTTACTTCACTTGTTGTCCTTGGTGTGGGCCAACTGATTATGGCTTCCACCTTAGAGGTATCCATCTTGAAATTACCTCTTGAGACTACAAACCCAATATACACCAACTCTTGTTTCATAAACTCACATTTCTCCAAATTGATGGTTAATTGCTCATCACAAAGTTTACTCAAGACAATTTCTATATGCTTAAGATGCTCATCTTTAAAATTGCTAAAAATTAAGATTTCATATAAGTAAACAACAAAAAATTTACCAATGTAGTCCTTAAGTACTTCATTCATGAGTCTCATGAATGTGCTAGGGGCATTTGTGAGTCCAAATGGCATAACAATTCATTCATAGAGTCCTTTTGTAGTCTTTAAGGTTGTCTTTCATTCATCACCCTCCTTTATTCTGATTTGGTGGTAACCACTCTTGAGATATATGTTGGTGAAGTATTCAACACCTCCCAAACAATCCATCAAGTCTTCAATTCTTGGGATGGGAAATCTATATCTGATAGTAATTTGGTTTATGGCTCTAGAGTCAGTGCAAAGTCTCCAAGTACCTCCCTTCCTTGGAGCCAAAACGGTGGGTACTACACATGGGTTGATTCTCTTCCTAATTAGTCCATTGTCTAGGAGTTCTTGTATTTGCTTGGCTATCTCCTTTTTCTGATTTAGTGTCATTTTATAAGCTGCCTTATTGGGCAAATAAGCTCTAGGTATAAAGTCTATTTGATGACTTATGGCACATTGGGGAGGAAATGTAACTAGTGTTCCACCACTAATGATGTCCTCAAATTGATTTAGGACTTGTTGCACTTCTTTAGGAATGCTCATCTTCTTCTCCTTGCTGTCCTATTTTGGCTTTACAACAATAGAAAATCCCACAACTTCTCCCTCCTTGAGTGTGTTGATGAACTCTTTCTCACCAACTACTAGCACATTAGGACCTTTGGATCTGCCCTCTACTTGGTCTCCTATGGACTAGATTTTGTAGGTGGTTCCATCCTTTTGGAAGGTATAAGCATTATTCTCTCCATGATATATTACCCTTCTGTCAAACTAACATGGCCTACCTAGGAGTAGGTGGTAAGCAGCCATGGGCAAGATATCACACCAGATTTTTCCTTTGTAGCCTCCTATAGTGAACTCCACCCAAGTTTGTTCATTTACAAGAACATGCTACCCTTTGTTCAGCCATGTAACTCTATAAGGATCACTATGTGGTATTCTTGGTAAATTGAGCTTACTCACTGCTTCCTTTAGCAACTATGTTGTCTGTGGATCCTGAATCCACCACAACTCTACATACCTTTCCCATGATCTTACATTTTATTTTGAACAAGGATCTCCTTTAGCTAGGTTCCTCCTTAACCAGTTCTTTGATCAAGACTCTCCTTATCATGAGGTTCTCTCCAACCTCTGAATCCAAATTTACTTCTGATGTTTTCATGTTTGTTGTGTCCTCTTGAGCATAATTTACTCTCCTCTCACCTCCTTGGGATGAAGAAAACTTCTTAGGGCATCTATAGGCTGGGTGTCCAAGTTGATGGCAATTGTAGCACTTTATGGTGGAAAAATAGGACCCGCTTCCTCTATGGCTACTCTTTCTATTGGAATCCCCACTTTTCTCAACCAACTTGGATTCCCCTTGGGATCTTTGGTCTACACTTCTTCCACCAAAACTACCTCTCTGACCTCTGCCATATCTTCCCCTACCTCTGCCTCCGTTGCTTTGTTCTTGTTTCTTCTTTCTCTTTTCCTCCACTTTTAGTGCCAACTAATAGCACTTGTCCATGGTGTTGGGGCATAACAAGCTTAATTCCTTTTGAATATTCCATCTCAAGCCATTTAAGTAGCTAGATACCTTGATGCTATCATCCTCTACCATATTGGATCTCAAACACAACTTCTAAAATTCCTTAATGTAGCTACTCACATCCAAGTCTCTTTGTCTGAAATTTTGTGTCCTCTTATGCAACTAGATCTCATAATCTTTAGGGATGTATGCCTCTTTCACCTTGGCTAACATTCCATTTCAAGTAGCTATGGGGTTCTTGCCCTCTTTTTGCCTCTCTTCTAGAATAAATTTCCACCAAGTCAATGTTGCCCCTCTCAATCTAGACTTGGCCACCTTTACCTTTTGTGCCTCATTGATTCCATCACATTCAAAGTGATTCTCCAATCCCTCTATCCATTCTAGGACTACCTCAGGCTCCATTTTTCCACTAAAAAGTGGCACTCCTAGAATTTTTCCTCCTAAGGATTTGATTGATTTAAGGAAAGGTTATTTGGGTAGAATAGGGTCTGGTTCAAGTGTCCTATCCTCTTCTGCAACTTCTTTACCCTTTGCCTCATTGACCTTGATTGTCACTTTCTCAGTTTTATCTTCAACTGCATCTAGTTTGCTCTCCAATTGTAGTAATATTTCTCTGAGGAGCCTATTTTCTTCCTCTTGATATTATACCTTCTTGGCTAGGTTTGCATTGGTCACCATCCTTAGACTATTCTCTCCTACTAATTCAGTGACTATCATGTACTAACTTCTTCCCAAATCATGGTTGCTCTGATACCACTATGATGCGGAGGTATACTCAAAGAGAGTTAATTCCTTGTCTAAGGGAAGTCAAGTGTTGTCCTAGTGGGATCCATTCATTGTTCATCTAGTCTACTAGTCATTTTAGACATCTCAACTCTCTAGGAGTGCTCCCAATCAAGATGTGCTCACTGGTTGCTCAGGCATGGTTGGGATTCATAGGGTAAATCCAACCTCACACTCTCAATCTCCTAACAAATGCTTGCATAGGTTGTAGTAGGTGTTGTTGATGTTTTCCAAGGGTAATCAACTAGTTTTGAGTATGGGTTTGACGCATTTCCCCATCGCTCCTTCCTTTCCCCATTTCCTAGGCCTAGTAGCCCTAGAGCCCCAATTAGCCCTACCTAGCCGGTTTTTATGGATTTTCTCACAATCTCCCCAAAGACCCACACAAAATATTTGATGATCAGGATACCCTTTTTGGAGTAATTTCCAATTTATGACATGATAAATCTCAGTATGACCATACAGGTACTGAACTCGAGAAATGCTTGTTTTAGGTGGTTTTTGGCTTGTTTTGGACTTTTTCTAAGGGTTTGGTGTCTTCCTTGATCTGCCACACCTCCAAACTCACACATATGGTCTACCACACCCCACTTTCTCATTCCAAACACCCTTCAATTCCAACCTTACTCTTCCTATCAAGCACTTGCATAATTTCATTCATTTCCTAACCGGGCTATGACTGAGCTCATCTAGGAAATGATGCTCATTGGCCTTTCAATGACCTCTAAAGGAAAATAAAGAATATGTACATTGTATAAAGATTCCATGGCTCGAGTCCCAAGGGTCATTGAGTAGAACTAAAAGGAATTCAAGCTGGAACCATGTTTGAGCCTCTCAAACCCTTACTCAGGTCGAGAACTTGCAAAATTGAAAACTCAATTCAAATCTGAAATACATTAAGTACAGACTGCTACTCTAATTCTTGAAAAATGCAAGGTAAAACTAAAAAATGGTCTCCAATTTGTATTCTGCTCTACTCCAGGCATTCAAAAACCTTGTTACATTCATTCTTAGGGCATTTATATGCCAATTTTTGGCCTAACTAACTCTGCATCGGTTTCCTAACCAACCCTTTGCTCAAAAATGCAAAAAAGTTGCTCAACGTTGCAAAAAGTTGTCAAGCAACTTTGACAACTTTTGCCAAAAAGTGCATTTTTGCCTTAATACCATTACATTAACATGTCCCAATGCCAAACAAGGTTATTCAAGGCATTTTACATCAAAATGCAAGATTATGTTATTTTAGGCTCACAAGCCAAAAATGAGAAAATGCATTGTCCTAAGGACATTCAACCTACCAAAACATTTCAAAAACATATGAGGACCTAAGAGAAGACTCTTATTCACCATCTAAAACCAAACTATGAACAAACACACCAAAATGAAAAATTTGTACTCAAAACTAGGTGCTCATGCACTAATTCGTTTGGCAGCAAAGTGACCTCCACAAGGCTTGTCATGACAGGTGTGAAGTATATCATCTATCTCATCTTCTCTAACACAACACCTCAAAAATTAATTTGGTCCTGTATAAAATAAGCAATTTTTTATCCACGAGAAGTTGAAACTCTTTTCTACAAGCAATCTTTTTTCTTTTGGTGTGAAATGAGGAGGTATCTTATTAGCTGCTAAGTAGTTTGATGCAGAGCCCTGGTAGAGGTATAGAATAGGTTCCCCTAGTCCAAGATAAAACCAAGGAATCTAGCAATCTCAAAACACTATAATGGGTCAGGAAAGATTAGTTTGACAAGTCCCACATCCCTTCCTTCTTAAAGGCTTCCTCACAAGGTCACTTACAATGAGTGCTTCATAAGGTCTTCTAGAGGCTCTTAAGGACCCTATATCCCAACAATGGTTTGATCCCCTCTCTAATGCATCAATGCCTATTTAAGGTTTGGTTTGAAATCCCCTAGTTTGGGAAGACATCCTTCCATGATCAAATTAGGTTCTCTCTACCGATTTGAGGTGACTGCTGAAATAAGGCCTACTAATCCTAGAAGACCTACCAGATCATTTTTTGACACTTAACTCCTTATTTCTCCAAAGGACCAAGATAATAGATTCCATATTTGGATACCCTTTTGAGATTTATAAAACATGTCCCAAGGTTTCTGATAGTTTAGGAACACAAGAATCCAAACCCTATCCTATTTAGGAGACCTAGTAGCCCCAATTAGGCCTATTTTACAAAGGAGTGTGTAGACACAGATCCTATTTCATCAAAAAAACTCAAGGGAAATTCTTGGTACATGGTAAATCCACCAATTCCTAATTTTTGGGCTATGATTTGACCCCTAATATTTGATGTGAGACCTGTTTGCTTGCACTTACACGGTGGAAACATGGAGTTGCCCACCTTAATGCATCAAACCCTCATCTTCAACTGGTCCTAACCTACAAAAGGCCTTCAAAATCCTAAATTACATTGGCCATAATTTCATCCCCTCCAAATTCATGAGCCACCAATGAAGGATCAATAAGATGAGGTCATTCCTTTACAAAAACCCCAGGCAAAACTGTCAAATCTAGACCACTTCCAGAATATTGTAGGTTTCTCACTTGTCTTGGTGGATTAGGGCCTTAGACTTGATGCATCTGAAAGGTGGTTGGCCAACCTAACACATCCCACTAGTTTCCTAATCCCAAAATGTTCTTACAGTATGGTACACCATGCAGAGTAACTGAATTGTAGGAAATTCTCAAATTTTTATTGCTTCAATGATGCCAATTGCTTACAAAATACTCCTCTCTCCCCAATTATGATTGGGAATGACATTTTAAACCTTTCTCAATGGTTATCAACCACCTTTTTAAATATGGTGACCATTGAAAGGAAGTTTCTATTTGCAACCAAAAGTTGTCATTAAAAGTTGTCTATGATCAGACCCCTAACATCCTATGTGAGACCTGTTTGCTTGCACTTACACAGTGGCCACATGGAGTTGCCCACCTTAATGCATCAAACCCTCACCTTTAACTGATCGTAACATATAAAAGGCCTTCATAATCCTAAATTAAATTGGCCATACTTGCATCCCCTCAAAATCCGTGAGCCACCAATGAAGGATTAGCAAGATGAGGCCATTCCTTTGCAAAAACCCTAGGCAAAACTGTCAATTCTAGACCACTTCCAGAAAATTGCAGGTTTCTCCCTTGTCTTGGCAGATTAGGGCCTCATAATTGATGCATCTGAAAGGTGATTGGACACCCTAACACATCCCACTAGTTTCCTAATCCCAAAATGTTCTTACACTATGGTACACTGTGCAGAGTAACTGAATTGAGGAAATTCTTAGTTTTTTATTGCTTCAATGATGCCAATTGCTTACAAAATACTCCTCTCTCCCTAATGATGATTGGGAATGAAATTTTAAATCCGCCTACCTAGAGTGGTTTCAACATGTCTTAAGTCTTCCTAAGATATCTCCAACACATAAACACCTATAAAATACTCAACTAAATACCCCTAGGCCCATATGCCCATGGTGGCTTATCAATTTTCCAAATCCATGACATTGGGTGACAAGGTGGGGTTTATTACAAAAATCAAACAAACAAGACTACCCTATTACATAGATTTAAAGGTCACATTCCCATGTGTGACCATTAGCCTTTATTTCTCTTATCATCTTAGTCATGAGGTGCTCCAGCACCATAGCTAGCTATGTTAGCATACCATGGACTATTCAAATTAATTGAAAATAAATGTTCATTTGGAAAAGAATCATCAATGGCTTCAAGATTATCTGGTGTTTGAATTTTAGATAGAAAATCTGGCACTACATTTGCTTTACCTGGTTTATCTATTATAGTAATGTCAAATTCCTGCATTAACAACAACCATCTCGCCAACCTACCTGTAATGGAACTTTTGTTAATGAGGTACCTAATGGCTACATGATCAGTATGCACAAAGATTTCATAACCAATTATATAGTGCCTAAACTTATTCAGGGCATAGATGACAGCTAACATTTCCTTTTTAGTGACAGTATAACTCAGCTCTGGTCCTTGCAAATTTTTACTGATATAATAAATTGCATTTTCCAAAACTCCTTGCTTCTACCCCAAAACTGCTCCTATTGAAAATAGGATACATCTCTATGAATGTGAAAAGGAAGAGACCAATCGGGTCCTTTAAGCATAGGGGCCTAAGTTAAGGCTCCTTTTAGTTTAGAAAATGCCTCTTCACATTTAGCTATCCGTTCAAACTCAACATCTTTTGTTAATAGAGAATACAAAGGTCCTATTAGTTTACTAAAGTCCTTGATAAATCACCTATAGTACCCTGCATGGCCTAAAAAAATTCTTACATAATTTTGTTTTGCAGGGGTAGGAAGAGCAAGTATTACCTCAATTTTGGTTGGATCTACTTGAATACCTGATTGAGAAATGCAATGCCCCAATACTATACCTTCTTACATCATTATAAAACATTTTTCACTATTTAGGGATAAATTATGATCCTCACACTGCTGCAACACTTTGGCAAAATTTTGTAATGCTTCCTTAAAGGTGGTCCCATAAGCAATAAAATCATCCATGTAAATTTCCATACAATCATGGGATATATTTGAAAATATACCGAGGACAACCCTTTGAAAGGTTGCAAGAGCATTACATAAACACAAAGGGAGAACTGAATAGGCATAGTGCCCCAAGGGCAGGTAAAGGTGGTCTTTTCCTTATCTTCCAGAGCTATTATGATCTGATTATAACCACTAAACCCATCCAAGAATGAAAAGTATTGCTTACTAGCTAGAGAATCTAACACTTGATCTATGAATGGAAGTGGGAAGTGATCCTTTTTGGTAGTAGTGTTGAGCTCCCTATAGTCCACACAAACTCTCCATTTCCCTCCTTTCTTTGGAACTATAACCAGGGGGAAACCCATTGACTATCTGAAATAGGGTAAATGAATCCTGCATTAAGCAACTTTTGTAGTTCCTCTTTAACTATTTCTCTTAGGGCATGATTAATCCTTCGTTGAGGCTGTCTAATTGGTTTACAATCTTCTCTGATATAAATCCTATGGGTACACAATGTAGGATTTAATCCCTTCATGTCATGATAATCCCATGCAAAGGCTTGTTGTTGGACTTTGAGTAATTATATTAATGGCAATCTTTGATTTGTTGCTAATGGACTATTGACATTCACATTTCTTCTTACGACAACCTCTATTTGAGTGGCTGACTCAACATTAGATATTTCAGATAGACAAGAGGTTTGAATCTCTTGTGGTAGTAATGTATGAAATATGTTTGTGGCTGTAGGAGAATCTAAAGAGCTTGCAGATGAAAGAAGAGTATACAAAGGACTTGATGGTATACCTATGGACTATTGAGCTGCTCCATAATGATTTCTTATGATGTTAGAGAGTACCGTACCATCCTCTTGAAGTGTTATGAATGGTTCCCTTGTTAACATCATTAGTTGTTGAACATAATTAATTTTCTCTATTTCTTCTCCTATATCTGGCCATACTACTTGCTCTTGATCAATTTGTGGTTGTGCTGGAGAATAGAGTGCAAGAGTTTTACTAGTAATACTATCTAAAATGGTCTTATCCCTTGATCTGCAACCTATGTATGCATCAGTTGTAGCAAGCCAAGGTCTTCCCAAAATGATTGGATATCCCCCAATGTTGCCTTAGGAGAGAGTATTATAAAATCAGCCTAGTATTCCCAAGAATCTAATGTGACAACAATATCTTCAATCATCCCTTTTGGCCGGACAGTAAAGCTACCAACAAGCTGCAGGACCATTGGGTTGATCTAAGACTATTAATGTTGAGTTGCTACATGAAAAACTTAGTCATTACATTTATGGCTGCTCCTAAGTGTATCAAGGCATTTTTAATTTGAGCTCCATTAATAACTACCTTCACAATAAGCCTACCTGGGTCATAATATTTAGGGACAATAATTTTTCCTAATATAATAT